>NC_084559.2:11098145-11383145 GCF_033978685.3 Nerophis lumbriciformis
ATATGTATATATATATATATATATATATATATATATACATATTTATATATGTATATATATATATATCTCTGAATATGTATATATATGTATATATGTGTGTATATATATATATGTATATATATATATGATGAAATATATATATGATGAAATAGTCTTGTGATTTTTTTTTTTTCCCACACATACATATATTGCGCTCTACTACGGTATCGAGCACTATTTTTTGGACAACCTTATTAAGACATATATATATATATATATATATATATATATATATATATATATATATGTATATATATATATATATATATATATATATATATATATTTGTTTACATAAGCTGCAAAAAAAATTTACATTTTACTTTAAAAACCGGCAGCTCAGTCACCATAATTTTACAGTAAAAGAAGTGTTTTTTTCAGCATACAAAAAAATGGAATACATGGAATGGAATGGAGAAACAATACCACTGTTTTTAGCGGTAAAATTCAAGCAACAGAGCTGACAGTTTGGGTTTTTTTTACCATAAAATCTTGTTCTTTTTAATGTTTGTTTACATTTATATATACATTTAACTATGTATATATATTTCCGAATTGGTTTAACTGCCACCCGCCTGAATCTATTTAAAATCTAATTTTTTTTTATTTCAACCGCCCGACCCGACCCGACCCGACCCGCGGATAAAATCTAATTTTTTTAAATTTCATCCGCCCGATCCGCGGATAATCCGCGGACTCCGCGGTTGTGCCCGCAAACCGCGCATCTCTAGTGGCCATTGAGTTTTCTTTTTTTGTTTGTCCTACTAACATCTTTGTTGGCATGGAGATGCGTTCAAGGTCCTCCATGTTTCATTAATCCTGAAGTGGTTTTGACAGCCTACCCGGCAACAACATGTCTCCCCCAGTCGGTGCCTTGCTGAGTGGCTCCCAGGAAGCCTCTGGACCCCAATGACCATCAATCCCTCCTCATTTCCTCCGGTCTGGTTGTCAGCTTTTGCTCTTGAGCGGCTCTTTCCCCGAGCTGCGCGCCATCAATATGCGTTAATGATAAAAATTAGCATCGAACCATTATACGCTGACATTGGAACGATCAGCAAGACTTGTGTTCCTTTAATGGTGCATGGCGAGCTGCTGCTTCATAGGAGCTGCACTCTGCACAGATTAGGACCAGATTGAATTAGTTTGTGGCTGGGTTTGAGAGAAGCCTTCCATGGTTTGTGTGTCACACGGAGCACGGCTTAGACGTCTGAACGGAGAACAAGACTAAACCGTTTAAAGTGAGTTGATTAAGAACCCAAAGTGGTCTGCAAATCTCCATGGTCACCCCTATGTCCTATCAACATCAAAGGCAGGTCATGTTAGGCCCCTTCTACACTAAGCCGGCTAAGGTTATCCAGGGTAAATCCCACCTAACCTTATCCGTGTCCACACACAACAATGCCACAGTTTTAAAAATTCTTTGTGTGGTCTGACGACAAGGTGGAGTTACTCTGTAAAACCTCTGTGGCGGCGAGGAATGTTCATTGGGAGTCCCCGCCATCGAAATACGATGTTACCCATCGCCGGTGGAGACCAGCTTGAGCAGCAAATATTTTCCCCACTAAAAGGAGGACGTAACTCAAAGGTATGTTTTTGTGACGAGGTTATTCTGTCTTAATTTAACCACACTTCCTGTGTGGGGCGCGGTCTTTCTGGCGTCACTTCCTCTCCGAACTCAGTTTGTAAACGATCAATGAGTCTATACAAAGCTAAGTGCCGGAGATTCAAGAAATACACGGCTGACTTACCCATCCATCCATCCATCCATCTTCTTCCGGGTCGCGGGGGCAGCAGCCTAAGCAGGGAAGCCCAGACTTCCCTCTCCCCAGCCACTTCGTCCAGCTCTTCCCGGGGGATCCCGAGGCGTTCCCAGGCCAGCCGGGAGACATAGTCTTCCCAACGAGTCCTGGGTCTTCCCCGTGGCCTCCTACCGGTCGGACGTGCCCTAAACACCTCCCGAGGGAGGCGATCGGGTGGCATCCTGACCAGATGCCCGAACCACCTCATCTGGCTCCTCTCGATGTGGAGGAGCAGCGGCTTTACTTTGAGCTCCCCCCGTAAGACAGAGCTTCTCACCCTATCTCTAAGGGAGAGACCTGCCACCCGGCGGAGGAAACTCATTTCGGCCGCTAGTACCCGTGATCTTGTCCTTTCGGTCATAACCCAAAGCTCATGACCATAGGTGAGGATGGGAACGTAGATCGACCGGTAAATTGAGAGCTTTGCCTTCCGGCTCAGCTCCTTCTTCACCACAACGGATCGATACAGCGTCCGCATTACTGAAGATGCCGCACCGATCCGCCTGTCGATCTCACGATCCACTCTTCCCTCACTCGTGAACAAGACTCCGAGGTACTTGAACTCCTCCACTTGGGGCAGGGTCTCCTCCCCAACCCGGAGATGGCACTCCACCCTTTTCCGGGCGAGAACCATGGACTCGGACTTGGAGGTGCTGATTCTCATCCCCGTCGCTTCACACTCGGCTGCGAACAGATCCAGTGAGAGCTGAAGATCCTGGCTAGATGAAGCCAACAGGACCACATCATCTGCAAAAAGCAGAGACCTAATCCTGCAGCCACCAAACCGGATCCCCTCAACGCTTTGACTGCGCCTTGAAATTCTGTCCATAAAAGCTGACGTACCCGTGTAAAAAAAATTTCCGAGGAGAGGGACCTTAAATGAGGGTTAGTGTAGCTGAAACGGGGCTTAGGCTAAATAATTATTCGTTTAAGGGGTTATCCGGCTTAGTGTAGACATGGCATAAGGTTATCTAGGGTAAATCCCACCTAACCTTATCCGTGTCCACGCACAACAATGCCATCGTTTAAGAAATTATTTTTGTGGTCTGACGACGAGGTGGAGTTACTCTTAAAAGTGACTCAAGACTGTAAAACCTGTTGATTGGGAGTCCTCGCCATCGAAATACGGGGGTATTCTGTCGCGGTTTTTTGAGTGCTACCCATCGCCAGTGGAGACCAGCTTGAGCAGCAAAGATTTTGCCCACCAAAAGGAGGACGTAACTCAAAGGTATGTTTTTGTGACGAGGTTATTCTGTCTTAATTTAACCACACTTCCTGTGTGGGGCGCGGTCTTTCTGGCGTCACTTCCTCTCCGAACTCAGTTTGTAAACGATCAATGAGTCCATACAAAGCTAAGAGCCGGAGATTCAAGAAATACACGGCTGACTTACCCGTGTAAAGAATTTGTCCGAGGAGAGGGACCTTAAACGAGGTTTAGTGTGGCTGAAACGGGGCTTAGGCTAAATAATTATTCGTTTAAGGGGTTAAACGACTTAGTGCAGACATTGCCTAAGGTTATCCAGGGTAAATCCCACCTAACCTTATCCGTGTCCACACACAACAATGCCAAAAAAAGGTTTAACAAGTTAAAGTACCAATGATTGTCACACACACACTAGGTGTGGCGAAATGATTCTCTGCATTTGACCCATCACCCTTGATCACCCCCTTTCACTGCTGGACTCTTTCTAGAGTCCAGCAGTGAAAACAGTCCTTGGTGGGGGTGGAAGGAGTCTCTGCAGATTTTCTGAGCCCTGGTCAGGCAGCGGCTTTTTGCGATCCCCAGGATAGGAGGAAGAGGAGTCCTGATGATCTTTTCCGCCGTCCTCAAAACTCTGCAGAGAGTGGTGCCGCCGCAATGGTTGTTGGTACCTTCTCTGGTATCGCAGCTGTCAAATGTACCACCTATTCGGCGATGTAGTTTTATCTCTGGGCTGTTCTCAGTGGCGTCTTGCTGCTTGAGAAGCAATCTTGTGGCATCCATGATTGACAGTTCAGCCTGCCTGGCTATGGAACTCAAATTGACGGGAGAGTCTCCCCTGCCATGCTCACTTGAGCAGGCCCAGGGAACGCAGAGGCTAGCTCCTTCCAACAGCATCATTTCAGTTCCTTGAGGAAATTGCAGATCTGTTTGGCTCTAAGGTTGGCTCTGGCAGGCTTTCTGCATCTTCGGGACGCAGACGACCGACGGCTTTTCTTTGTGACTGGTTTTGGCCAGCTACTTCGCCGGCGCCCAGTCTTCATTGGCTTTCGGGGCATGAATACTGACGGCGTTCCAAGGTGGCTAATGAGGTTTGACGTTTGTTTACTGCAGTCTTTCTCAATCATTTTTTGTTACCTAGGGAGAAGAAAATACTTTCTGCCTCCTCACTCTCCACCGTGACTATAAATAGTATGATTTCTTTATAAAACTGTTATAAATACACCTCTGCATAACAATGTATAATTATTAACGTTATCATTACCTCCCACCGTAATCCTCATCTTAGCTTTCGGGTAACTTCCGTGCGTCTCATTATCTCTGTCTCTCTCCACCTTTATTTTCAACCCTGTTCAATATTTTTTTCCAGGTACCTCTTGGGGGTTTGTTTACTGCTCTTCATAGCTCCTGTACACTTTGTTCTAGTACGAACAAAACAAGCACCCACCCAGGTGTACACCACAAAACCTGCTCATTGTAGCCATTAATCTTGACTTCTTGATTTAATTTTTTTTTAAATGCACAAATTGTTTTATTAATCTGTGTTTTGTCGGTCAAAGTGTTTTATATCTAGTGCTCTGGAGTTAATGTTGCTGATCAATTTAAATGTACTGTACTCTTTTGCGGAGCTGTCAGGGCGGAGTTTCTTAAATGCCTCAAATGTCCGGCATTTTGAGTTAGGGTTGCGTGTATTTTCAATGTACGTTCAGGGTTAAGAAGGGGTTAAAAACAAAACAAACAGCAGCATTGGTGAGGGAGGGGCAGAGACAGAGAGAGAGAGAGAGTTATGATAAACGCGCATGCGTCGCCAGGCTCTGCTTTTTATCCATAGATTTATCACATTTCATTTTTTATTATCTATAGCATGGGTGTCAAAAGTGTGCCCCGGAGGCCATTTGCGGCCCACAGCTAATGTTTTAAAGGCCCACGGCACATTCTAAAAATACTATTAAAATAATGTTATTATGAATTATTGACCTATCCAAGGTTCCCATTACTTCACATCAAATATTCCACTAAGAAAAATACTTTTGTTGGAAGATTTTACAAATTTGGTAAATAAATAACCCAAAAATTATATTTTCCTGTTTTCTTACTGTACCGAAAATGAACCGTACCGGGACCTCTGAACTGAGGTACGTACCAAAATGAATTTTTTGTGTACAGTTACACCCCTAGGGTTTGTGGTTCGATCCCCGCCTTCTACCAACGTCATCACGTCCGTTGTGTCCTTGAGCAAGACACTTCACCCTTGCTCCTGATTGTGGTTAGGGCTTTGTATGGCAGCTCCCGCCATCAGTGTGTGAATGTGTGTGTGAATGGGTGAATGTGGAAATAGTGTCAAAGCGCTTTGAGTACCTTGAAAGTAGAAAAGCGCTATACAAGTATAACCCATTTATGTTAATAACACAATTCATGTATTTTATTAAATAAAATAAAATTACACTTGGTACCCAAAACCCGTAATAGTACTGATAAATATCAGTATCAATAAGGAGTATTGGTATCGATAAAATCCTAATGATGTACATCCCTAGTCGCCACACTCGTAGTATTCTGCATGGCACCACAACCTTCTACTTGACCAAATCTACAATAGCAACATCTATATTTTAATTGATTCTCCACACAATGCATAATTGTCTACATTGTTTTAATTTTTAGTCATCATCTAAACCTTTTTGAATGTGAATATACAACAAAGCTCCTGATGTAGCCTGATATGGTATGAAAGATGGATTTATGTGATCAAGTCGTTTGTACAATTCACTCTTGGCAAGAGCCAGTCCCTGTGAACAAATATACTGGCATTTTAATATTGTTTGTTGTGTTCTGCTGATGGCACAGCAGATTCCCTCACGGCCTGCAGATGAGAAGCTGAATGTAATAGAGAGACAACCTCATTGATGGAAACTTGGGTTTGTTATGTCATCTAAGCATGCTTGAGTTGCACAAACAATATAAACGACTATTTTGACTGTACTGTGCAGATTGGTAGAGTTTATGACATAACTGCTCCAATAGGAATTAGCAATGCACTGAACAGTGACAACAAGTGAAATACATCTTTGGTAGTTAGGGTTGGGGTAAGGGTTAGGGTTAGGTTTGGGGTTGGGGTTAGGGTTAGGGTTAGGGTTAGGCATAAATAAAAAGAGTTGGTTAGGGTTAGGACTAGGGTTGGGGTTGGGGTTAGGGTTGGGGTTAGGGTTAGGTTAGGGGTTGGGGTTAGGGTTAGATTTGGGGTTAGGGTTAGGCATAAAGAAAATAGTTAGTTAGGGTTAGGGTTAGGGCTAGGGTTGGAGTTGGGGTTGGGGTTAGGGTTAGGGTTAGGGGTCAAGGTTAGAGTGGGGGTTGGGGTTAGGGTTAACGCTAGGGTTAGGATTAGGGTTAGGTTTAGGCATAAAGTAAAAAGTCGGTTAGGGTTAGGGTTGGGGTTAGGATTAGGATTAGGGTTAGGGTTAGGCATAAAGAAAATAGTTGGTTAGGGTTCGGGTTAGGGCTAGGGTTAGGGCTAGGGTTAGGGTTAGGATTAGGCATAAAGTAAAAGAGTCGGTTAGGGTTGGGGTTGGGGTTAGGATTAGGGTAAGGTTTAGGCATAAAGTAAAAGAGTCAGTTAGGGTTGGGGTAGGGTTTAGGGTTGGGGTTAGGGTTAGGATTAGGGCTAGGATTAGGATTAGGGTTAGGGATAGGCATAAAGAAAAGAGTTGGTTAGGGTTAGTGCTAGGGTTGGGGTTAGGGGTTAAGGTTAGAGTTGGGGTTAGGGTTAAGGTTAGGGGTTGGGGCTGGGGTTAGGGTTAGGGCTAGGCATAAAGAAAATAGTTGGTTAGGGTTAGGGCTAGGGTTGGAGTTAGGGGTTAAGGTTAGAGTTGGGGTTAGGGTTAGGGTTAGGATTAGGGTTAGGTTTAGGCATAAAGTAAAAGAGTCGGTTAGGGTTAGGATTAGGGTTAGGTTTAGGCATAAAGTAAAAGAGTCGGTTAGGGTTGGGGTTGGGGTTTGGGTTAGGATTAGGGTTAGGATTAGGGTTAGGGTTAGGCATAAAGAAAAAGAGTTGGTTAGGTTTAGTGCTAGGGTTGGGGTTAGGGGTTAAGGTTAGAGTTGGGGTTAGGGTTTAGGTTAGGGGTTGGGGCTGGGGTTAGGGTTAGGGCTAGGCATAAAGAAAATAGTTGGTTAGGGATTGGGCTAGGGTTAGGGTTAGGGTTAGAGTTGGGGTTAGGGTTAGGATTAGGGCTAGGGTTAGGATTAGGGTTAGAGTTAGGCATAAAGAAAATAGTTGGTTTGGGTTAGGGCTAGGGTTAGGGTTAGGATTAGGGTTACGTTTAGGCATAAAGTAAAAGAGTCGGTTAGGGTTAGTGCTAGGGTTAGGGTTGGGGTTAGGATTAGGATTAGGGTTATGGTTAGGCATAAAGGAAAATAGTTGGTTAGGGTTAGGGGTAGGGTTAGGGCTAGGGTTAGGGTTAAGATTAGGGTTAGGTTTAGGCATAAAGTAAAAGAGTCAGTTAGGGTTGGGGTAGGGTTTAGAGTTGGGGTTGGGGTTAAGGTTAGGTTTAGGGCTAGGATTAGGGTTAGGCATAAAGAAAAAGAGTTGGTTAGGTTTAGTGCTAGGGTTGGGGTTAGGGGTTAAGGTTAGAGTTGGGGTTAGGGTTTAGGTTAGGGGTTGGGGTTGGGGCTGGGGTTAGGGTTAGGGCTAGGCATAAAGAAAATAGTTGGTTAGGGTTAGGGCTAGGGTTAGGGTTAGGGTTGGGGTTAGGGGTTAAGGTTAGAGTTGGGGTTAGGGTTAAGGTTAGGGTTAGGATTAGGGTTAGGTTTAGGCATAAAGTAAAAGAGTCGGTTAGGGTTAGGGTTACGGTTGCGGTTGGGGTTGGGGTTAGGGTTAGGGTTAGGATTAGGATTAGGGATAGGGTTAGTGTTAGGCATTAAGAAAAAGAGTCAGTTAGGGTTGGGGTAGGGTTTAGAGTTGGGGTTGGGGTTAAGGTTAGGATTAGGGCTAGGATTAGGATTAGGGTTAGGCATAAAGAAAAAGAGTTGGTTAGGTTTAGTGCTAGGGTTGGGGTTAGGGGTTAAGGTTAGAGTTGGGGTTAGGGTTAAGGTTAGTGGTTGGGGTTGGGGTTAGGGTTAGGGTTAGGGTTAGGGTTAGGGCTAGGCATAAAGAAAATAGTTGGTTAGGGTTAGGGCTAGGGTTGGGGTTAGGGGTTAAGGTTAGAGTTGGGGTTAGGGTTAAGGTTAGGGTTAGGATTAGGGTTAGGTTTAGGCATAAAGTAAAAGAGTCGGTTAGGGTTAGGGTTAGGGTTAGGGTTGCGGTTGGGGTTGGGGTTAGGGTTAGGACTAGGCATAAAGAAAATAGTTGGTTAGGTTTAGTGCTAGGGTTGGGGTTAGGGGTTAAGGTTAGAGTTGGGGTTAGGGTTTAGGTTAGGGGTTGGGGCTGGGGTTAGGGTTAGGGCTAGGCATAAAGAAAATAGTTGGTTAGGGATTGGGCTAGGGTTAGGGTTAGGGTTAGAGTTGGGGTTAGGGTTAGGATTAGGGCTAGGGTTAGGATTAGGGTTAGAGTTAGGCATAAAGAAAATAGTTGGTTTGGGTTAGGGCTAGGGTTAGGGTTAGGATTAGGGTTACGTTTAGGCATAAAGTAAAAGAGTCGGTTAGGGTTAGTGCTAGGGTTAGGGTTGGGGTTAGGATTAGGATTAGGGTTATGGTTAGGCATAAAGGAAAATAGTTGGTTAGGGTTAGGGTTAGGGCTAGGGTTAGGGTTAAGATTAGGGTTAGGTTTAGGCATAAAGTAAAAGAGTCAGTTAGGGTTGGGGTAGGGTTTAGAGTTGGGGTTGGGGTTAAGGTTAGGTTTAGGGCTAGGATTAGGGTTAGGCATAAAGAAAAAGAGTTGGTTAGGTTTAGTGCTAGGGTTGGGGTTAGGGGTTAAGGTTAGAGTTGGGGTTAGGGTTTAGGTTAGGGGTTGGGGTTGGGGCTGGGGTTAGGGTTAGGGCTAGGCATAAAGAAAATAGTTGGTTAGGGTTAGGGCTAGGGTTAGGGTTAGGGTTGGGGTTAGGGGTTAAGGTTAGAGTTGGGGTTAGGGTTAAGGTTAGGGTTAGGATTAGGGTTAGGTTTAGGCATAAAGTAAAAGAGTCGGTTAGGGTTAGGGTTACGGTTGCGGTTGGGGTTGGGGTTAGGGTTAGGGTTAGGATTAGGATTAGGGATAGGGTTAGTGTTAGGCATTAAGAAAAAGAGTCAGTTAGGGTTGGGGTAGGGTTTAGAGTTGGGGTTGGGGTTAAGGTTAGGATTAGGGTTAGGTTTAGGCATAAAGTAAAAGAGTCGGTTAGGGTTAGGGTTACGGTTGCGGTTGGGGTTGGGGTTAGGGTTAGGGTTAGGATTAGGATTAGGGATAGGGTTAGTGTTAGGCATTAAGAAAAAGAGTCAGTTAGGGTTGGGGTAGGGTTTAGAGTTGGGGTTGGGGTTAAGGTTAGGATTAGGGCTAGGATTAGGATTAGGGTTAGGCATAAAGAAAAAGAGTTGGTTAGGTTTAGTGCTAGGGTTGGGGTTAGGGGTTAAGGTTAGAGTTGGGGTTAGGGTTAAGGTTAGTGGTTGGGGTTGGGGTTAGGGTTAGGGTTAGGGTTAGGGCTAGGCATAAAGAAAATAGTTGGTTAGGGTTAGGGCTAGGGTTGGGGTTAGGGGTTAAGGTTAGAGTTGGGGTTAGGGTTAAGGTTAGGGTTAGGATTAGGGTTAGGTTTAGGCATAAAGTAAAAGAGTCGGTTAGGGTTAGGGTTAGGGTTAGGGTTGCGGTTGGGGTTGGGGTTAGGGTTAGGATTAGGATTAGGGATAGGGTTAGGGTTAGGCATAAAGAAAAATAGTTGGTTAGGGATTGGGCTAGGGTTAGGGTTGGGGTTGGGGTTAGGATTAGGGTTAGGATTAGCATTAGGGTTAGGGTTAGGCATAAATAAAATAGTTGGTTAGGGTTTGGGTTAGGGTTAGGGCTAGGTTTAGGGTTAGGATTAGGGTTCGTTTTAGGCATAAAGTAAAAGAGTCGGTTAGGGTTAGTGCTAGTGCTAGGGTTAGGGTTAGGATTAGGATTAGGGTTATGGTTAGGCATAAAGAAAAATAGTTGGTTAGTGTTAGGGGTAGGGTTAGAGTTAGGGCTAGGGTTAGGATTAGGGTTAGGTTTAGGCATAAAGTAAAAGGGTCGGTTAGGGTTGGGGTAGGGTTTAGGGTTGGGGTTGGGGTTAGGGTTAGGATTAGGGTTAGGGTTAGGCATAAAGAAAAAGAGTCGGTTAGGGATTGGGCTAGGGTTAGGGTTAGGGTTGGAGTTGGGGTTAGGGTTAGGATTAGGGTTAGGGTCAGGATTAGGGTTAGGGTTAGGCATAAAGAAAATAGTTGGTTAGGGTTTGGGTTAGGGCTAGGGTTAGGGTTAGGATTAGGGTTACGTTTAGGCATAAAGTAAAAGAGTCGGTTAGGGTTAGTGCTAGGGTTAGGGTTGGGGTTAGGGTTAGGATTAGGATTAGGGTTATGGTTAGGCATAAAGAAAAATAGTTGGTTAGGGTTAGGGTTAGGGTTAGGGCTAGGGTTAGGGTTAGGATTAGGGTTAGGTTTAGGCATAAAGTAAAAGAGTCAGTTAGGGTTGGGGTAGGGTTTAGAGTTGGGGTTGGGGTTAGGGTTAGGATTAGGGCTAGGATTAGGGTTAGGCATAAAGAAAAAGAGTTGGTTAGGGTTAATGCTAGGGTTGGGGTTAGGGGTTAAGGTTAGAGTTGGGGTTAGGGTTAAGGTTAGGGGTTGGGGCTGGGGTTAGGGTTAGGGTTAGGGCTAGGCATAAAGAAAATAGTTGGTTAGGGCTAGGGTTAGGGTTGGGGTTAGGGGTTAAGGTTAGAGTTGGGGTTAGGGTTAAGGTTAGGGTTAGGATTAGGGTTAGGTTTAGGCATAAAGTAAAAGAGTCGGTTAGGGTTAGAGTTGCGGTTGGGGTTAGGATTAGGGTTAGGATTAGGATTAGGGTTAGGGTTAGGCATAAAGAAAAATAGTTGGTTAGGGATTGGGCTAGGGTTAGGGTTAGGGTTGGGGTTAGGATTAGGGTTAGGATTAGCATTAGGGTTAAGCATAAATAAAATAGTTGGTTAGGGTTTGGGTTAGGGTTAGGGCTAGGGTTAGGGTTAGGATTAGGGTTAGTTTTAGGCATAAAGTAAAAGAGTCGGTTAGGGTTAGTGCTAGGGTTAGGGTTAGGATTAGGATTAGGTTTATGGTTAGGCATAAAGAAAAATAGTTGGTTAGTGTTAGGGGTAGGGTTAGAGTTAGGGCTAGGGTTAGGGTTAGGGTTAGGGTTAGGATTAGCATTAGGGTTAGGGTTAAGCATAAATAAAATAGTTGGTTAGGGTTTGGGTTAGGTTTAGGGCTAGGGTTAGGGTTAGGATTAGGGTTAGTTTTAGGCATAAAGTAAAAGAGTCGGTTAGGGCTAGTGCTAGGTTTAGGGTTAGGATTAGGGTTATGGTTAGGCATAAAGAAAAATAGTTGGTTAGTGTTAGGGGTAGGGTTAGAGTTAGGGCTAGGGTTAGGGTTAGGATTAGGGTTAGGTTTAGGCATAAAGTAAAAGAGTCGGTTAGGGTTGGGGTAGGGTTAGGGTTGGGGTTAGGATTAGGATTAGGGTTATGGTTAGGCATAAAGGAAAATAGTTGGTTAGGGTTAGGGGTAGGGTTAGGGCTAGGGTTAGGGTTAAGATTAGGGTTAGGTTTAGGCATAAAGTAAAAGAGTCAGTTAGGGTTGGGGTAGGGTTTAGAGTTGGGGTTGGGGTTAAGGTTAGGTTTAGGGCTAGGATTAGGGTTAGGCATAAAGAAAAAGAGTTGGTTAGGTTTAGTGCTAGGGTTGGGGTTAGGGGTTAAGGTTAGAGTTGGGGTTAGGGTTAAGGTTAGTGGTTGGGGTTGGGGTTAGGGTTAGGGTTAGGGTTAGGGTTAGGGCTAGGCATAAAGAAAATAGTTGGTTAGGGTTAGGGCTAGGGTTGGGGTTAGGGGTTAAGGTTAGAGTTGGGGTTAGGGTTAAGGTTAGGGTTAGGATTAGGGTTAGGTTTAGGCATAAAGTAAAAGAGTCGGTTAGGGTTAGGGTTAGGGTTAGGGTTGCGGTTGGGGTTGGGGTTAGGGTTAGGATTAGGATTAGGGATAGGGTTAGGGTTAGGCATAAAGAAAAATAGTTGGTTAGGGATTGGGCTAGGGTTAGGGTTGGGGTTGGGGTTAGGATTAGGGTTAGGATTAGCATTAGGGTTAGGGTTAGGCATAAATAAAATAGTTGGTTAGGGTTTGGGTTAGGGTTAGGGCTAGGTTTAGGGTTAGGATTAGGGTTCGTTTTAGGCATAAAGTAAAAGAGTCGGTTAGGGTTAGTGCTAGTGCTAGGGTTAGGGTTAGGATTAGGATTAGGGTTATGGTTAGGCATAAAGAAAAATAGTTGGTTAGTGTTAGGGGTAGGGTTAGAGTTAGGGCTAGGGTTAGGATTAGGGTTAGGTTTAGGCATAAAGTAAAAGGGTCGGTTAGGGTTGGGGTAGGGTTTAGGGTTGGGGTTGGGGTTAGGGTTAGGATTAGGGTTAGGGTTAGGCATAAAGAAAAAGAGTCGGTTAGGGATTGGGCTAGGGTTAGGGTTAGGGTTGGAGTTGGGGTTAGGGTTAGGATTAGGGTTAGGGTCAGGATTAGGGTTAGGGTTAGGCATAAAGAAAATAGTTGGTTAGGGTTTGGGTTAGGGCTAGGGTTAGGGTTAGGATTAGGGTTACGTTTAGGCATAAAGTAAAAGAGTCGGTTAGGGTTAGTGCTAGGGTTAGGGTTGGGGTTAGGGTTAGGATTAGGATTAGGGTTATGGTTAGGCATAAAGAAAAATAGTTGGTTAGGGTTAGGGGTAGGGTTAGGGTTAGGGCTAGGGTTAGGGTTAGGATTAGGGTTAGGTTTAGGCATAAAGTAAAAGAGTCAGTTAGGGTTGGGGTAGGGTTTAGAGTTGGGGTTGGGGTTAGGGTTAGGATTAGGGCTAGGATTAGGGTTAGGCATAAAGAAAAAGAGTTGGTTAGGGTTAATGCTAGGGTTGGGGTTAGGGGTTAAGGTTAGAGTTGGGGTTAGGGTTAAGGTTAGGGGTTGGGGCTGGGGTTAGGGTTAGGGTTAGGGCTAGGCATAAAGAAAATAGTTGGTTAGGGCTAGGGTTAGGGTTGGGGTTAGGGGTTAAGGTTAGAGTTGGGGTTAGGGTTAAGGTTAGGGTTAGGATTAGGGTTAGGTTTAGGCATAAAGTAAAAGAGTCGGTTAGGGTTAGAGTTGCGGTTGGGGTTAGGATTAGGGTTAGGATTAGGATTAGGGTTAGGGTTAGGCATAAAGAAAAATAGTTGGTTAGGGATTGGGCTAGGGTTAGGGTTAGGGTTGGGGTTAGGATTAGGGTTAGGATTAGCATTAGGGTTAAGCATAAATAAAATAGTTGGTTAGGGTTTGGGTTAGGGTTAGGGCTAGGGTTAGGGTTAGGATTAGGGTTAGTTTTAGGCATAAAGTAAAAGAGTCGGTTAGGGTTAGTGCTAGGGTTAGGGTTAGGATTAGGATTAGGTTTATGGTTAGGCATAAAGAAAAATAGTTGGTTAGTGTTAGGGGTAGGGTTAGAGTTAGGGCTAGGGTTAGGGTTAGGGTTAGGGTTAGGATTAGCATTAGGGTTAGGGTTAAGCATAAATAAAATAGTTGGTTAGGGTTTGGGTTAGGTTTAGGGCTAGGGTTAGGGTTAGGATTAGGGTTAGTTTTAGGCATAAAGTAAAAGAGTCGGTTAGGGCTAGTGCTAGGTTTAGGGTTAGGATTAGGGTTATGGTTAGGCATAAAGAAAAATAGTTGGTTAGTGTTAGGGGTAGGGTTAGAGTTAGGGCTAGGGTTAGGGTTAGGATTAGGGTTAGGTTTAGGCATAAAGTAAAAGAGTCGGTTAGGGTTGGGGTAGGGTTAGGGTTGGGGTTAGGATTAGGATTAGGGTTATGGTTAGGCATAAAGGAAAATAGTTGGTTAGGGTTAGGGGTAGGGTTAGGGCTAGGGTTAGGGTTAAGATTAGGGTTAGGTTTAGGCATAAAGTAAAAGAGTCAGTTAGGGTTGGGGTAGGGTTTAGAGTTGGGGTTGGGGTTAAGGTTAGGTTTAGGGCTAGGATTAGGGTTAGGCATAAAGAAAAAGAGTTGGTTAGGTTTAGTGCTAGGGTTGGGGTTAGGGGTTAAGGTTAGAGTTGGGGTTAGGGTTTAGGTTAGGGGTTGGGGTTGGGGCTGGGGTTAGGGTTAGGGCTAGGCATAAAGAAAATAGTTGGTTAGGGTTAGGGCTAGGGTTAGGGTTAGGGTTGGGGTTAGGGGTTAAGGTTAGAGTTGGGGTTAGGGTTAAGGTTAGGGTTAGGATTAGGGTTAGGTTTAGGCATAAAGTAAAAGAGTCGGTTAGGGTTAGGGTTGCGGTTGGGGTTGGGGTTAGGGTTAGGGTTAGGATTAGGATTAGGGATAGGGTTAGTGTTAGGCATTAAGAAAAAGAGTCAGTTAGGGTTGGGGTAGGGTTTAGAGTTGGGGTTGGGGTTGGGGTTAAGGTTAGGATTAGGGCTAGGATTAGGATTAGGGTTAGGCATAAAGAAAAAGAGTTGGTTAGGTTTAGTGCTAGGGTTGGGGTTAGGGGTTAAGGTTAGAGTTGGGGTTAGGGTTAAGGTTAGTGGTTGGGGTTGGGGTTAGGGTTAGGGTTAGGGTTAGGGTTAGGGCTAGGCATAAAGAAAATAGTTGGTTAGGGTTAGGGCTAGGGTTGGGGTTAGGGGTTAAGGTTAGAGTTGGGGTTAGGGTTAAGGTTAGGGTTAGGATTAGGGTTAGGTTTAGGCATAAAGTAAAAGAGTCGGTTAGGGTTAGGGTTAGGGTTGCGGTTGGGGTTGGGGTTAGGGTTAGGATTAGGATTAGGGATAGGGTTAGGGTTAGGCATAAAGAAAAATAGTTGGTTAGGGATTGGGCTAGGGTTAGGGTTGGGGTTGGGGTTAGGATTAGGGTTAGGATTAGCATTAGGGTTAGGGTTAGGCATAAATAAAATAGTTGGTTAGGGTTTGGGTTAGGGTTAGGGCTAGGTTTAGGGTTAGGATTAGGGTTCGTTTTAGGCATAAAGTAAAAGAGTCGGTTAGGGTTAGTGCTAGTGCTAGGGTTAGGGTTAGGATTAGGATTAGGGTTATGGTTAGGCATAAAGAAAAATAGTTGGTTAGTGTTAGGGGTAGGGTTAGAGTTAGGGCTAGGGTTAGGATTAGGGTTAGGTTTAGGCATAAAGTAAAAGGGTCGGTTAGGGTTGGGGTAGGGTTTAGGGTTGGGGTTGGGGTTAGGGTTAGGATTAGGGTTAGGGTTAGGCATAAAGAAAAAGAGTCGGTTAGGGATTGGGCTAGGGTTAGGGTTAGGGTTGGAGTTGGGGTTAGGGTTAGGATTAGGGTTAGGGTCAGGATTAGGGTTAGGGTTAGGCATAAAGAAAATAGTTGGTTAGGGTTTGGGTTAGGGCTAGGGTTAGGGTTAGGATTAGGGTTACGTTTAGGCATAAAGTAAAAGAGTCGGTTAGGGTTAGTGCTAGGGTTAGGGTTGGGGTTAGGGTTAGGATTAGGATTAGGGTTATGGTTAGGCATAAAGAAAAATAGTTGGTTAGGGTTAGGGGTAGGGTTAGGGCTAGGGTTAGGGTTAGGATTAGGGTTAGGTTTAGGCATAAAGTAAAAGAGTCAGTTAGGGTTGGGGTAGGGTTTAGAGTTGGGGTTGGGGTTAGGGTTAGGATTAGGGCTAGGATTAGGGTTAGGCATAAAGAAAAAGAATTGGTTAGGGTTAATGCTAGGGTTGGGGTTAGGGGTTAAGGTTAGAGTTGGGGTTAGGGTTAAGGTTATGGGTTGGGGCTGGGGTTAGGGTTAGGGTTAGGGCTAGGCATAAAGAAAATAGTTGGTTAGGGCTAGGGTTAGGGTTGGGGTTAGGGGTTAAGGTTAGAGTTGGGGTTAGGGTTAAGGTTAGGGTTAGGATTAGGGTTAGGTTTAGGCATAAAGTAAAAGAGTCGGTTAGGGTTAGAGTTGCGGTTGGGGTTGGGGTTAGGATTAGGGTTAGGATTAGGATTAGGGTTAGGGTTAGGCATAAAGAAAAATAGTTGGTTAGGGATTGGGCTAGGGTTAGGGTTAGGGTTGGGGTTAGGATTAGGGTTAGGATTAGCATTAGGGTTAAGCATAAATAAAATAGTTGGTTAGGGTTTGGGTTAGGGTTAGGGCTAGGGTTAGGGTTAGGATTAGGGTTAGTTTTAGGCATAAAGTAAAAGAGTCGGTTAGGGTTAGTGCTAGGGTTAGGGTTAGGATTAGGATTAGGTTTATGGTTAGGCATAAAGAAAAATAGTTGGTTAGTGTTAGGGGTAGGGTTAGAGTTAGGGCTAGGGTTAGGGTTAGGGTTAGGGTTAGGGTTAGGATTAGCATTAGGGTTAGGGTTAAGCATAAATAAAATAGTTGGTTAGGGTTTGGGTTAGGTTTAGGGCTAGGGTTAGGATTAGGGTTAGTTTTAGGCATAAAGTAAAAGAGTCGGTTAGGGCTAGTGCTAGGTTTAGGGTTAGGATTAGGGTTATGGTTAGGCATAAAGAAAAATAGTTGGTTAGTGTTAGGGGTAGGGTTAGAGTTAGGGCTAGGGTTAGGATTAGGGTTAGGTTTAGGCATAAAGTAAAAGAGTCGGTTAGGGTTGGGGTAGGGTTTAGGGTTGGGGTTGGGGTTAGGGTTAGGGTTAGGCATAAAGAAAATAGTTGGTTAGGGTTTGGGTTAGGGTTAGGATTAGGGTTAGGTTTAGGCATAAAGTAAAAGGGTCAGTTAGGGTTTAGGGTTGGGGTTGGGGTTAGGGTTAGGGTTAGGATTAGGGCTAGGATTAGGATTAGGGTTAGGGTTAGGCATAAAGAAAAAGAGTCGGTTAGGGTTAGTGCTAGGGTTAGGTTTGGTGTTAGGATTAGGATTAGGGTTATGGTTAGGCATAAAGGAAAATAGTTGGTTAGGGTTAGGGGTAGGGTTAGGGCTAGGGTTAGGATTAGGATTAGGGTTAGGTTTAGGCATAAAGTAAAAGAGTCGGTTAGGGTTGGGGTTAGGGTTAGTTTAGGGTTAGGGTAAGGGTGAGAAAAAAAAAATATATATACATATTTAATAATATACAGTTATGGAATTTACTAAATTGGGTTAGTAAATACTGTAACACATACTGAAAACACCATTTTACTCTACATATTATAAATTGTCAAGTTTTTACCACAGATCGCCAATATACTTGTGGCATGTCAATATGACGTCATTTTATCATTTGCAAAATTGGCTGTAATGCATATATTTCCTTTAAAAATGCTAAAATAATTCGTAATTGAGGCACAATCACTCACCTCTGTACACCGCCCAGTACACTTAATTGTTTTCTTTCACTTTGCATGGCAGTTGAATTTACTACGTTATAGTCCAATATTTCAATCAAACATCACCTACATTTCTGTCCCTCTCTGGATTCCTGTGTTTGTATTTCATATTTCTGCCTCAAAATAGTTCAAAAGTTGACATGTATTCATTATCCATGTTCCCCACGCCACTCTGTTCTCACAGTCCTGCTGGCACTGAACAGCAGCGTTCTCCAGCTCTAATAAATATTACAGTCTAGGCCAGACATAGTCAGGATATTGCATCGCCTTTTAGCACGAGAAGGGCTTCCGCTTCCCGGCTCCTTGGTGGCGCAGTAGGCAAGAGACGAGGGTGTAATTGCCGAGGTCGAATGTGCCGTGTGCCAATTAATAGCAGACTTCTTTGAAAGAACGGTATTGTTGTGGTGGGGAGAACTATTGGCAGCCATTGTTGGCGCCTGATTGAGGCTTCTTTGGGAAAAGCGAGGACACACTTGTTGAAACATCCGACAGCTGTGAAACACTGTAGGGGTATCAGTCCTATAGTGGCTAAAATGACTGGAGTGTGCATCGTAAAGAAGTACATATGAATATGAGCCTATACAGAGCATCTATGAGCAGGCAGTTAGGAAAAAAGCTAAGAAAATTATTTCCAACTCACAACACCCACTCTTCCCTGAATATGGAACCATGCCATCAGGGAGAAGACTCCGGGTCCCACTATGCAAATATAACCACCTTAAATTATCATTTGTCCCAGCCTCCATTAAGCTGACCAACAATGTGCAATAGAATTTTAATACATAGGTTAGCACTTTTTTAGCACATAGCACTTTAGCACATAGCACTTTAGAACTAAGCACTTTAGCACACAGCACTTTATCCATGAGCTCTAGTGCAATGCACATTGGTACTTTATCTTTATCTCCATACTGTAGATTTTATGCCTACATCAAAGTGCCACCTATGTCTATCAAGCTCTATGTTCTGATGTTTAAATGTTAGTTGTATGGTTGTGGTTGTGTCTGTGCTTGTGTTTTTGTTCTGTTGTTTTTGGGTATGTTAAGAAAGCAATGATGCACTGTGCCCCAAGACAAATTTCCCCGCGGGGACAATAAAGTTGAACCTTGAACCTTGATAAATCCTCTGATTTGATGCACAAGTTGGAATTAAGTGTTTTATTTAAGTTTGTATGACATGTTGCAAAATGAGAGGCAGTGGCTGCACAACAACACAATATCATCTAACACAGTCAGCACTATTGTCATTTTAAGATGTTTGGGTTATATACTAAGTGGGGCTGCACAATTACCCTATTTTGCAGACCATAGGGCGCACCGGATTATAAGGCGCACTGCAGATGAATGGTCTATTTTCCATCTTTTTTCATATATAAGGCGCACTGGATTATAAGGCGCATTAAAAGAGTCATATTATTATTATTTTTTGTGTAAATGTAAAAGACTTCCTTGTGGTCTACATAACATGTAATGGTGGTTCTTTGCTCAAAATATTGTATAGATCAGTGGTTCTCAAATCGGGGTATGCGTACCCAGAGGTGGGTAGTAACGCGCTACATTTACTCCGTTACATCTACTTGAGTAACTTTTGGGATAAATTGTACTTCTAAGAGTAGTTTTAATGCAACTTACTTTTACTTTTACTTGAGTATATTTATAGAGAAGAAACGCTATTTTTACTCCGCTACTTTTATCTACATTCAGCTCGCTACTCGCTACTAATCATATCGATCTGTTAATGCACGCTTTGTTTGTTTTGGTCTGTCAGACAGACCTTCAAAGTGCCTGCGTTACTGGTGACGTTTGACTCCGTTCCACCAATCAGATGCAGTCACTGGTGACGTTGGACCAATCAAACAGAGCCAGATGGTCACATGACCTGACTTAAACAAGTTGAAAAAAGTATTGGGGTGTTACCATTTAGTGGTCAATTGTACGGAATATGTACTGTACTGTGCAATCTACTAATACAAGTTTCAATCAATCAATCAAAAGTGTGAAGGAAAAAAGACACTTTTTTATTTCAACCGTACATCCCGTCAAAAGCCTAAAGACTGACTGCACAGTTCCTGTCTTCACAATAAAAGTGCCGCTCCATCGCGCCTGCGCTTTCAAAATAAGAGTCTCCGAAAGCCAGCGCAAACAAGCTAGCAAGCTACGGAATTTGCCGCCAATGTATTTCTTGTAAAGTGTGTGAAAACGAATATGGAAGCTGGACAAATAAGATACCAAAAACCAACCACTTTCATGTGGTATTAGACAGAAAGGAGGAACTTTTTTTCTCCTGAATTTGAAAACGTGGACGTTAAGCACTGCTGTCTGATTACAATCAATGCAAGTCATCAGAATCAGGTAATACACCAACTTATATTCTAGTCTTCATGAAAGAAAGGAATCTATATGTTAAACATGCATGTATATTCATTAAAACACCTTTAACATGTAAACAAAAACGGCAAAATAAATAAATATAAATGATATACTGTATATATCAATGTATGTGTATATGTATGTATATATATATATATATATATATATATATATATATATATATATATATGATATGTGTGTGTATGTTACTCATCAGTTACTCAGTACTTGAGTAGTTTTTTCACAACATACTATTTACTTTTACTCAAGTAAATATTTGGGTGACTACTCATTACTTTTACTTGAGTAATAAATCTCTAAAGTAACAGTACTCTTACTTGAGTACAATTTCTGGCTACTCTACCCACCTCTGTGCGTACCCCTGGGGGTACTTGAAGGTATGCCAAGGGGTACGTGAGATTTTTTTTAAATATTCTAAAAAATAGCAACAATTCAAAAATCCTTTATAAATATAAATAAATAAATCTTTTTTTCCAAATAGTTCAAGAAAGACCACTACAAATGAGCAATATTTTTGCACTGTTATACAATTTAATAAATCAGAAACTGATGACAAAAATGCTTTGCTCTGATTAGGGGGTACTTGAATTAAAACAATTTTCACAGGCTGTACATCACTGAAAAAAGGTTGAGAACCACTGGTATAGATTGTCATGTCTGTGTAATCATGTTTTGTTTTAAGTCATGTTTTGTTTAGTTTCTGGCTTTTCACTCCCTTGTCTTGTTTGCATGATTACCCATTAGTTTCACCTGTTCCACGTTTGGACTCATTGTGCACTCTTGTTTGTCACCATAGCAACCATTAGTTTTCACCTGTCACGTCACGCACCTGTTTCACGTTTTGAGTCACGCACCTGTTTTCGTTAATCATGTCTGTGTTATTTAAGCTTTTCATTTTCTGTTGTTCGTCCTGACGACATCCCCGCATACTTACCCCTGTCACACTCTATGTACCTCTGCGCACTTCATGCCAAGCCAAGTAAGTTTTTGTTCCATGTTTATAGTCTTTTTGGTTTCATAGTTTGTTCTCCGCCATTGTGCGTGTTTTTTGTTTGTACTTTTTTTGCTATAGTCTTTTGGTTTCATAGTTTATTCTCCGCCTCTGTGCATGCTTTTTGTTTATTCCTTTTTTTTTGATAAATATAAATAAATCATGTACCTTCATTCCCGTCTCGCCCGTGCCAACTTTCCGTTGCATCCCGGAAAAGCAAACACCCAGGACCAAGTCTTGACATAGATGATGTTTTACACATCATCTTCTAGCCGCTTTCTGACAGTCGCTTCCGGATGCGCCGTTTAAATTTATTTATTTATTTTTCTCAAAACTCGACAGTGCGCCTTATAACCCGGTGCGCCTAATGTACGGAATGATTCTGTTTTTTCCTTACCGACCTCAAAGCAATTGTATTTGGTGCATGATGTCATGAAAAGTGTGACCAGTAGATGGCAGTCAAACATAAGAGATACGTGTAGACTGCAAGTAAACAAAGCCAACATTGTATATGTTCCATTGAAAATATAGAACATTACACACGGCCCTGAAAAATCTATCGAAATGCTTTAGTAGGACTTTGGTAAGCTATGAAGCCACACCGCTTGATGGATTGTACTGTGCTTCAACATAGGAGTATTATTATGGTGTGTGTATAAGGTAAGACATATTATCTGGCGTTTTGTTTCGCAATATTATGCAAAATCAACTTTTCTTACCTTCTGGTACCTGCTGATCTGTATTTGGGATCTGCATAAGTCCTGAAAAATTGCGCGCATCAGCCTTTGTAGTCCGTGCTGACCCCTTAGTCCATAAGCTTCTTCTTTTTCTCTATCTTCTTGTTATGTGACATTCATCCTCCGCTGTTGCCATTTCTAATATAAAGTAGTGTAAAGTTCTTACTTATATCTGTCAGTAAACTCGCCATGAAAGCACTAAAACATACCGGTGTAGTGACTTTACATTATTCACCCAAGAATCTTTAGGTTTTAGAGCGTTCTGGTCGGACGGTTTTTCACGGGACACATTTACGGGCTTGTTGTTGTTTCCGGATGAGGAGATGCTGCTCCGTTATTTGATTGAAGTAAAGTCTGAATGTCATTAAAACAGTTAGCGCCATCTTTTGAAACTTCTTCCACTCCCGTCCTTGCACGCTACACCGCTACAACAAAGATGACGGGGAGAAGACGCTGTCGAAGGTGAGCCACGTAAATAAGACCGCACACAAAACGGCGCATCCTGAAGCGACTGTCAGAAAGTGGCTTGAAGATGATGTGTAAAACATCATCTATGCAACATTTTGACCAAAGAACCACCATTACATGTTATGTAGACCACAAGGAAGTCTTTTACATTTAGACAACAAATCATAATAATATGACTCCTTTAATGCGCCTTATAATCCGGTGCAGACTTTTATATGGAAAAAAAAATCGAAAATAAACCATTCATCGGCAGTGCGCCTTATAAGCAGGTACGCCCTACGGTCTGAAAAATATAGTATATATTCTATTCAGGTGTACTGGAGAGGAGGCTACGCCGGATAGTCGAACCTCGGATTCAGGAGGAACAGTGTGGTTTTTGTCCTGGTCGTGGAACTGTGGACCAGCTCTATACTCTCGGCAGGGTCCTTGAGGGTGCATGGGAGTTTGCCCAACCAGTCTACATGTGTTTTGTGGACTTGGAGAAGGCATTCGACCGTGTCCCTCGGGAAGTCCTGTGGGGAGTGCTCAGAGAGTATGGGGTATCGGACTGTCTGATTGTGGCAGTCCGCTCCCTGTATGCTCAGTGCCAGAGCTTGGTCCGCATTGCCGGCAGTAAGTCGGACCCGTTTCCAGTGAGGGTTGGACTCCGCCAAGGCTGCCCTTTGTCACCCATTCTGTTCATAACTTTTATGGACAGAATTTCTAGGCGCAGTCAGGGCGTTGAGGGGATCTGGTTTGGTGGCTGCAGGATTAGGTCTCTGCTTTTTGCAGATGATGTGGTCCTGATGGCTTCATCTGGCCAGGATCTTCAGCTCTCACTGGATCGGTTCGCAGCCGAGTGTGAAGCGACTGGGATGGGAATCAGCACCTCCAAGTCCGAGTCCATGGTTCTCGCCCGGAAAAGGGTGGAGTGCCATCTCCGGGTTGGGGAGGAGATCTTGCCCCAAGTGGAGGAGTTCAAGTACCTAGGAGTCTTGTTCACGAGTGAGGGAAGAGTGGAACGTGAGATCGACAGGCGGATTGGTTCGGCGTCTTCAGTAATGCGGACGCTGTATCGATCCGTTGTGGTGAAGAAGGAGCTGAGCCGGAAGGCAAAGCTCTCAATTTACCGGTCGATCTACGTTCCCATCCTCACCTATGGTCATGAGCTTTGGGTTATGACCGAAAGGACAAGATCACGGGTACAAGCGGCCGAAATGAGTTTCCTCCGCCGGGTGGCGGGTCTCTCCCTTAGAGATAGGGTGAGAAGCTCTGCCATCCGGGGGGAGCTCAAAGTAAAGCCGCTGCTCCTCCACATCGAGAGGAGCCAGATGAGGTGGTTCGGGCATCTGGTCAGGATGCCACCCGAACGCCTCCCTAGGGAGGTGTTTAGGGCACGTCCGACCGGTAGGAGGCCGCGGGGAAGACCCAGGACACGTTGGGAAGACTATGTCTCCCGGTTGGCCTGGGAACGCCTCGGGGTCCCACAGGAAGAGCTGGGCGAAGTGGCTGGGGAGAGGGAATTCTGGGCTTCCCTGCTTAGGCTGCTGCCCCCGCGACCCGACCTCGGATAAGCGGAAGAAGATGGATGGATGGATGGATATATATATATACCGTATTTTCCGCACCATAAGGCGCCCTGGGTTAAAAGCCGCGCCTTCAATGAACGGCATATTTCAAAACTTTGTCCACCTATAAGCCGCCCCGTGTTGTAAGCCGCATCTAACTGCGCTAAAGGAATGTCAAAAAAACAGTCAGATAGGTCAGTCAAACTTTAATAATATATTAAAAACCAGCGTTCTAACAACTCTGTTCACTCCCAAAATGTACGCAAATGTGCAATCACAAACATACGTATATCAACATTGACAGAGCTGCGTGAAAAAAGCCACCCGGCCTCTTCGCGTAAACTTAAACTTACCTTAACCACTCGCTCATCTTTTCTTCATCCATCCCTTCGAGTTAGCTTTTTATGATGACGCCGGCTGGAAAGGTCTCTTTTGGCAAGGTCTTCCTTTTGAATATCACCATGGGTGGAAGTTTCTGGCCATTAGCATGGCAAGCTAGAACCACAGTGAAGGATGACTTCTCATTCTCTGTGGTGCGAATATTCACCGTACGTGCTCCCGTTGTATCCACAGTGCGTTTCACAGGAATATCAGTTGCTGTGAAATAGTAATCCGTGTGCGGATGGAGAGATTGTGTCTTTTCATGAACCGGATCCCTGACGCTTAGTAGGAGCCATTTTGTGGTCTTTACAGATGTAAACACACAAAGGAAATGAAACGTACGGTGATATCCGCGCACTTTTTCTTCTTCTACGCGGGCGGGTGGTTGCTTACAGTAGAAGAAGAAGCGCTTCCTGTTCTATGGGGGCGGGTGCTTACCTTGGCGGTTGCTTGCTTCCTGTTCTACTGGGAAAAAAGATGGCGGCTGTTTACCGAAGTTGCGAGATCGAAACTTTATGAAAATGAATCTTAATATTAATCCATATATAAAGCGCACCGGGTTAAAAGCCGCACTGTCAGCTTTTGAGTAAATTTGTGGTTTTTAGGTGCGGCTAATAGTGCGGAAAATACGGTATATGAACCTTGGTGAAGATAATGATTTGGTTTTATTAGCATCAAAGCCAAGCGACGATCTGAGCGTGCTTTAATGCACTTCAGACTTCAATAATTCAGAATGAAATACATCAAACATGATTTCCTTTTCAAGCCTTTCTGTTGAGCCAACAAATCCTAAAACCGAGCTGTGGCTCGGTTTTAGGATTAAGCTGGTGTGTCGCCTAAATGTGGACTAACCCATTTCCTCTTCACAAATAGGGAACAGGGAAACAGCGTTTACATTTTCTTGTAACACACACAGCCTTTTGGATTTGAAGCACACCATTTATGTTAATAAATGTACCTCCTGAGAGTGCAGCGCTCAGGAAAAAAAAGAAGAAAAAAGGCCTGTAAGGATCAAACTACCCCTGATTTTTAGTCTGTGGGAGAAAAAAACCGACAGTAGAATGTATAAACTCTACCTCTCGCCTGCTGTGGCCTTTCATTGCTGAGCTTTCAGAGGGAAAGGGGAATTGAAAGGTCTGTTCAGGAAACTCAGCCGACAAAAGGCAGACTACATTACAAGTGAGCTGCAGCTGCTCTCACGGCTAAATGATTCACTTTGCCACCGCTAAATTATTCACTTTCAGAGGTTTTGTTTTTGTGATACAATGTTAAATACAAACGGAGAATGTAAGGCGATGAGAAAACTGTATTGAGTTTGATGTCAATTTATCACTTTATTTCTTCAAATGTTTATATTGGTGTGATAGTTCTCAGCTCCAGTTTCAATGCCGATGCATAATATTGATGCCTAGAATAGGTGTCACGTTCAAACACTGAGGACATCTATTAAACAAGACAAAAGGCAAGGAATCAAACAGAGACAGAATTCAATTTGGACTCAATATCGAGGAGAGACATGGCCACTGCACTCTCTGTACAGTCCTGCACCACGCTCTGACGAAGAAGGTTTTCGTCTCCTCATTTATTCAGATGTTCAATGTTCACGCACCAACACATGTCACAGCAGGAATGGGAAGTATGTAAAACAGTCATTGTTTTCGGTCGCTTTGAAGTCCAAGAAGAGGATTTCTCGGGCTTGGGCTCTTCCTGGATCCAGCCGGGGCAGGTGTTGGAGGACAATGGATAAGCCCTCCCGTCTCCTGACCACAGCAACTTCAAGAGGGCAGCGGGTCGTAAATAGCGTTGACCTCGGTTACCAAATAGTTGGAAGAGAGTTTGTGAAATACTTCAGAGAGAGTTTGTTTAACACTTCAAAGAGAGTTCCTCTGGAAGTTGAGCAGATCCTGCCATCTGTCCGTGTTGAAATCACAGTGGCGTTTCACGAGAGTTCTTCCTCTTGTTAGGCCTCGAAAGACAGCATTCATAATACAACGTTTCTTTTGTGATAACTTACAAACAATTATTCCAACAATAGAGATGTCGGCCGCCGATATTTGCCAAAAAATGCGTATCGGCAAGGCATGGGAAAATGCCGATCCAGATCCAGTTTAAAAAAAAACTCCGGTCCGTGTTTTCCAACGCACCGATTTAAATAATACAGTCCACTTTTCTGCTGCGCCCTAATTTCCGTTCCGCATTTCCCAGCACACCTTCAACACATCCACAGGTCTGTGGATTCTCACGCAGTTGCTTTTAGCTGCTGGCATTACACGACAGGCTCTTCTCACTCTTTCCTGTGTCTCCCTCTCACAGACAGCAAGCGCACCTTCTTACACACGTCACATACTGTCACGTCACACGTCACATACTGTCACGTCATACGTAAGTAAGTGTGTAAGTAAAGTTTATTCTTCGGTCAATGGTCAACAAAAAATAAACAAACAGTTGTACATTCATAGATTGAAAATGAAAATGTTACAGACCGAAAGGGTTTAGGCTGAAGTTGAACACTTATAGCGCCTAACCCTATAAACAATGTCAAGTACAAGATGAACGTCCGAAAATTATGAAATGTCTTTTGTACAACATATTATAAATACACATTATACACAATATGAACACTGTTCAATTATATACACAGTGAAAGCATGTGAAATATCCTTATACGCGTGTTAAACCTTTGTACCATTTTATATACTATATACAAACAATTATACTTCCATTATTATTTATATCCCACATTTAGCATTTTAATTAACATTGATCATAGTATTAACTACTGTGTTGATTCAAGAGTGATATATTTTTCCAAGACATTGGTCTTAAAGTGTTTTTTAAATGTGTGAACGTCACATACGTATACGTCTTCCCCGAGCAGAGAGGTAGCAGCATGGCTAACGTTAGCTGTGATGCTAGCGCAGCCGCTAAGGTGCGCTTCTGCTCAAACGTCCTCTGCGCACGGCAAATCCATGCCACGCACAAAATCAAATAAAAAAAATAAGCGCATAACAATTTTCGACACACGGACACGACAGAGAAAACAGTTTTCGTCATCATTGTTCAAATATTGTAATGTCTGTCGAGACGCTTATCTCCGTTCGGTGCCACACGCCCACACCATCAAAATGCAGAGGCAAAAATTTCCACATCAACACCGTATGAAAAAATTAGTGATTTTTTTAGTTGTGATTTCCTTCTCTGCATGAAAGTTTAAAAGTAGCATATATTAATGCAGTATGAAGAAGAATGTTTTAATGTAGACATGCAAACCTTGAAAGAACATTTTGAAAATCAAGACTACATTTCCTGCAAATGGGTGCATTTCTACCCTATATTTTAACTTTAGATTTATTCTCATATCAAACTCTTTTGGCTGTCTTTTTGACACTTACATCCGGCGCCCCCCTCCACACCCCGGATTATAAATAATGTAAATAATTAAATGTGATTATCTTGTGTGATGACTGTATTATGATGATAGTATATATCTGATAGTATATATCTGTATCAAGAATCAATTTCAGTGGACCCCGACTTAAACAAGTTGAAAAACTTATTGGGGTGTTACCATTTAGTGGTCAATTGTACGGAATATGTACTTCACTGTGCAGCCTACTAATAATAGTCTCAATCAATCAATCAAAACACAAAGAATCATCATACTGCTGTGATTATATGCATCAAGTGTTCATTCAAGGCTAAGGCAAAATATCGAGATATATATATTGTGTATCGCAATATGGCCTTAAAATATCGCAATATTAAAAAAAGGCCATATCACCCAGCCCTAGTTTCAATGATGCCATTTCTGTTTGTCATGTATAATTTTGTCTATTTTGTGTTTATCCTTGAATAAACAGGTCAGTTTCTTGTTACCAACCATTGTGTATTATTCAAACTCCCCTAATTCAGCTGGCTAGTTGTTATCAAGAGTACTAAAACCCTTTTCAACATGATTCTGACAACTAAGTAGGCTAAATAACTTTAAACTTTAATACATGCTCGGATAGGCCAGTATTGGTCAGTATCGGTATCGGTCAGCATTGGTATCGGATCGGAAGTGCAAAAACAATATCGGTATCGGATTGGAAGTGCAAAAACCTGGATCGGGACATCCCTATACTGATGTAGCATCTCTAACTGTTACCGGTAGGGCATTCCAGAGAACTGGAGGCCGAATAGAAAATGCTCTACTTTTTTTGGGCTCTGGGAATCACTAATAAGTCGGAGTTCTTTAAATGCAGATTTCTGGCCGGGACATATGGTACAATACAATCAGCAAGATAGGATGGAGCTAGGCTGTTTAGCATTTCACACGTGAGTAGTAAAACCTTAAATTCGCATCTTATCCAGGTTATCGATAGAGTCCACATCATTTGGGAATGGTGCCATTACCGAAGGCAGTAAGCCAGCGAGCGTCGTAGTTGTGACTTCATTAACGTTGCGGCTGCTAGAGCATTGGTCATTAGTAGCTTGTCGATAATGAGTCAGAACTTCAAATTTTATAAGGTAGAGATCGGACGTTACTTCAGTGTACGGGAGTACCACAACTTTGGCCTTGAGGACACCCCCAAACAAGGACTCGGTCTATAGAATTACCGTTGCCATGCGTTGGTTCAGTTATTATTTGTGTAAGACCACAGCTATCAATTATAGTCTACAGGTGTCAGACTTAAGGGACTGGTCGGTGTAAATTAATAACAAAGTAATTCTACATACACCATTTATCTTTTAGTGCGATTTTGAAGGAGGATAGAGATGCACTTTCTTTTACACCTGTTGGGAGTGCATTCCATATTGATGTGGCATAGAAGGAGAATGAGTTAAGACCTTTGTTAGATCGGAATCTGGGTTTAACGTGGTTTGTGGAGCTCCCCCTGGTGTTGTGGTTATGGCGGTCATTTACCTTATTATTGCATAATCTTGTGTCAGTCCAACTTTTCAAAAAAAAGGAGATCTTGCCCCAAGTGGAGGAGTTCAAGTACCTCGGAGTCTTGTTCACGAGTGAGGGAAGAGTGAATCGTGAGATCGACAGGCGGATCGGTGCGGCGTCTTCAGTAATGCGGACGCTGTATCGGTCCGTTGTGGTGAAGAAGGAGCTGAGCCGGAAGGCAAAGCTCTCAATTTACCGGTCGATCTACGTTCCCATCCTCACCTATGGTCATGAGCTTTGGGTTATGACCGAAAGGACAAGATCACGGGTACAAGCGGCCGAAATGAGTTTCCTCCGCCGGGTGGCGGGGCTCTCCCTTAGAGATAGGGTGAGAAGCTCTGCCATCCGGGGGGAGCTCAAAGTAAAGCCGCTGCTCCTCCACATCGAGAGGAGCCAGATGAGGTGGTTCGGGCATCTGGTCAGGATGCCACCCGAACGCCTCCCTAGGGAGGTGTTTAGGGCACGTCCGACCGGTAGGAGGCCGCGAGGAAGACCCAGGACACGTTGGGAAGACTATGTCTCCCGGCTGGCCTGGGAACGCCTCGGGGTCCCACAGGAAGAGCTGGACGAAGTGGCTGGGGAGAGGGAAGTCTGGGCTTCCCTGCTTAGACTGCTTCCCCCGCGACCCGACCTCGGATAAGCGGAAGAAGATGGATGGATGGATGGATGGATTTATCTTTTAGTCAATCTTACATCTTGACAGGATTAGTTCCCATGCCAAGAAAAAAAGCTTTTTTGTGTCAAGAGATGAAGGCTTTCTTTTGTTTGTCATAAACGTATCATTGCAACAGGCTTGTCACATCTGAATAGAAATGAAGCTTCATTGTTGTCGCAGAGGCTACGGGATGAATTTCACAGAAATGCCTGGGTTTAGCTGATGGAAACTTGCCTAATTCGAGTATTGTGTGGTCTTGCGGAAAACTATTTATACCGTCTGTGGTTCATTTATTTTGAATCCGTGCTGTTTATGCAATGTTGTTATGTCTTCATCACTTAGACTTACAGAACTTAGACTTAGACTTCCTTGTATTGTCATTCACATTTGAACTTTACAGTACAGATAAGAACAACATTTAGTTGCATTAGCTCATAGATTACTGTACAGATAAATATATTGCACTTTTGCATAAGCAGCCACGTTTATGGATGTATGTTATATTGTCTTTATATTCCAGCCAGTTAATCCATTTTGGGGGTGTATTGAGTGGATTATTTTAATGCGTTCAAGAGTCTTACGGCCTGAGGGAAGAAGCTGTTATAGAACCTGGAGGCTCTGCTACGGAGGCTGCGGAATCTCTTTCTAGAGTCCAGCAGTGAAAACAGTCCTTGGTGGGAGTGGGAGGAGTCTGCAGATTTTCTGAGCCCTGGTCAGGCAGCGGCTTTATGCGATCTCCCGGATAGGAGGAAGAGGAGTCCTGATGATTTTTTCCGCCGTCCTCACCACTCTCTGCAGAGGCTTGCAGTCTGAGGCACTGCAGGCTCCAGTCCAAACAGAGATGCAGTTGGTCAGTAGGTTCTCTATACTATATATAACTATATATAGTTATATATATAACTACTGCTTGTATGGATACAAGTACCAACTTCATACTGAAAGGCAAACTTGTTAATGCCTATTTGCAAGATTGTCACACTACTGCAACATTTTTCTGTCTTGCCTCTGGTGAGGGCGGTCGCATATGTTTCCGCTCCCTCTTCTCCCAGCTTGCTCTCTTTGTTTTTGTCTTGTCTGAACTTTTTTGAAGCCTCTTTCTTTGCGCTGTCCTCAAATCTAAACATCAGACATGGAAATGATCAGCTGGACTCGACGCAATTGACAAAATCTTTTCGACGAGGAAAATAGGTTTCGGGGGAGCCTGGCTGCCCTGATGGAACCATTGCTGCGGGGTACGTGAGAGATTCCTGGGATAAATGGAGAATGATGTGCCTCTCAGTCCTTTCCATCGAGGACGTGGAAGACAGCTACCTATTTGGAACCGTGATCGCGGGGCACCTGCTGATTGGGCTAGGCATTGCTCTAGCGTATCGTCAAATTCTTAAGACGATGGCAGCCACTCAAGGAGCCCAAAGGCTGTTCGTAGCAATGGATGGTTTGGGCAGGGCTGTGGGAACACATTTTTGAACTGAATCGCAAGATGGATAATGATAATAAATGATAAATGGGTTGTACTTGTATAGCGCTTTTCTACCTTCAAGGTACTCAAAGCGCTTTGACACTACTTCCACATTTACCCATTCACACACACATTCACACACTGATGGAGGGAGCTGCCATGCAAGGCGCTAACCAGCACCCATCAGGAGCAAGGGTTAAGTGTCTTGCTCAGGACGCAACGGACATGACGAGGTTGGTACTAGGTGGGGATTGAACCAGGGACCCTCGGGTCGCGCACGGCCATTCTTCCACTGCGCCATCATGGAGAAGCTTGCTGAAAAGGAAAATTGAATTGAATTTGAGAGCACCCAGCATGGACAAATAGAACAGACAAGTCATTGTTTTGTCTGCTCGCGGAAAAACAAACATCCTAATCTACGATTTGACTCATTTGAATGGCCTTGACGCTGTGGAAAAACAGGACCAGGCTGTTCTGAAAAACACCCCCGAGGACACCTCAATGATGGACGCTTTTGACCTCCCTCCCTCCTCAACGACACCTGGAGTCGAACTTTTGCAGATCGGCATCAGTCTATAAAAAACATTACATCATCACACCCAAGCCAATTGGGCACACACGCAGACACCCCCACTCCCCCACCCCACGCCTTCACCACCGCTTGTTTCCCCTCGGGGTGATGGACGGCTGGTAGCGCTTCGTAGCAGCAGTCGACCTCCAGGGACCCAACTCCCCGTCCCTCTGTTGCGAGTTTGTCGTGATTAAATGTAACGTGTTTATGTGTGCATGGCATGGAGGTTTTTTCCCACTCCAGACTAGACCCCCTTAGGAGCCCAGTCTAGATTGTATTTTTTTACTCATCTTTTTCCCCATCTTTTACAGGGCGCCTTGTGGCGACCCATCAGCGTTCCTGTTCTGTAACCCTGTACACTGTTTGTTTGTCTCATCTTCAACGGCTTTGTGCTGAAAACATATTTTCGTTGTACTTGTGCAATGACAATAAAGACCTATCCATCTATCTATCTATTAGAGATGCGCGGTTTGCGGACACAACCGCGGAGTCCGCGGATTATCCGCGGTTCGGGCGGTTGAAATAAAAAAAAATAGATTTTATCCGCGGGTCGGGTCGGGCGGTTGAAATTAAAAAAATGTTATTTTAAATAGATTCAGGCGGGTGGCAGTTAAACCAATTCGGAAATATATATACATAGTTAAATGTTGTTACCCACATACGAAAAACGAGCAGGCACCTGCAGCATATGCCACAACAGAAGAAGAAAAAAAAAAAGAGATGGACACTTTTACGGAGCGGAGAAGGGACGCCCCGGTGAGGCCCCTTCCCCCGAGAGGGCCCCACCGGGAGCCGTAGCTGAGGTGATCCGCGAGAAGGGCCCGACGCACGTCCAGGGTCACCACCGCGCCCACCGCACCGACACCCCGCCTCGTCCGCCTTCGCCGCGGCCGGCGTCACGCGCAGCAGGTAAGCAGCTTACCTGCCCGCCACCCCCGTGGCCGGGGGCTCGTAACAGGGGTCACTCCGCGCGCTCCGCCCGCGCAGCTTACCTGCCCGCCACCCCTGTTGCCGGGGGCGCGTAACAGGGGTCACTCCGCGCGCAGTGCGCTCACGAAAGGGGTGGGGCTCACCCTGGTTGATATAGACAGCAGGACGGTGGCCATGGAAGTCGGAACCCGCTAAGGAGTGTGTAACAACGCACCTGCCGAATCAACTAGCCCTGAAAATGGATGGCGCTGGAGCGTCGGGCCCATATACCCGGCCGTCGCCGGCAGCGAGACGCGCTTGGAGGTGCGCTCAGCGCGGCTCCCATGTGATTGCGCACTGGCGTGCGTCTGGGCCGTGACAGCGTGGCACGCGAATGTCTGTGCTGCATTGGATCAGTCTCCTTTCTTTAACAGGCAAAAGCTTTATAACCTCACTAATGCCTTGCATCGTCTATATTAGATATATAACAACGGGCGGGTGCGGTTCTGATCAAATGTTAGTTCGGGTGGATGGCGGATGGTTGACGACTTTCTGATGCGGTTGCGGATGAAATAATTGCCTATCCGCGCATCTCTACTATCTATCTATCTATCTATCTATCTATCTATCTATCTATCTATCTATCTATGTTATCCCATCATTTCATTCAAGGACCTCACTAGTGCTGTTATCTACCTGATGCAAAGTAGTAACCTTGTGCTGCTCGTTGTTGAAACATGAAAGGTGATGGTTGAACGGGAAGGGCAACAAACTGCATTATTAGACAGGCAGCTGGAAGCTCGCAAGACTCTCATTTGTAGTGCGGCGAAGGGCACATCAACAACAGTGTAATCTCGCTGACTGCAGTGATGTAATCAGCGGTAAAAAACTGATGATAGTCTGCTCTGATTTAGCCTGCACTGGTGATGCAATAAGGCTTGTTTCAACGATAGCGCTGCTGTTGTCAAGAGCACCAGCAATATTTGGTCATGTGTGATTTGCATGCTTGCAGTAGTAAACATGGCATACTCTATACCGGGGCTGATTAACTGGCTGCCCGCGGGCCGAATGCAACCCAGGAATGACACCGTGCTGGCGCCTGAGTTCGGTTCAAAGGGAGACAACATTTTTGCGGCAAATTCCTAATTGTGCTCCTGTTACTGTTATCAAATCAAATCAACTTTATTTATAGAGCACATTTAAAATTTACCACAGGGGTAGCCAAAGTGCTGTACAATGAGCAGGTTAAAAGATAAAACGAGTACCGAGCAAACACAACACAACACAAACAGAACACGATAAAAAATAAATAATTAAAATAGAATTAATAAAAACATAAAAACATAAAAACAGGTTCACAGCAGGTGTATTATGGGGCGCCATTGCAGGATGGATATCACTCAGTGTTAAAAGCCATGGAATAAAAGTATGTTTTTAAGAGAGATTTAAAAACAGGAAGAGAGGAGGCTTGTCTAACACTCAGAGGTAGGTCGTTCCAGAGCTTGGGAGCAGCAACGGCGAAAGCTCTGTCACCTCTAAGCTTCAGCCTTGTGTCAGGGACCGTCAACAGCAGCTGATCGGCTGATCTTAAGGATCGGGTGGGGCAGTAAGGCTGAAGGAGGTCGGAGAGATAGGTTGGCGCGAGGTTGTTTAGACATTTAAAAACAAATAAAAGGAGTTTAAAATGTATTCGGTAACGCACAGGGAGCCAGTGAAGGGACGCTAAAATAGGGGTGATGTGCTCACGTCTGCGGGTCTGTGTTAGCAGACGAGCAGCAGAGTTCTGCACGAGCTGCAGGCGGGCGAGGGAGGCCTGGCTAATGCCAACATACAGAGCATTACAGTAGTCAAGACGAGTCGAGATAAAAGCGTGGATTAATTTCTCAAGATCATGTCTTGATAGAAGCGGTTTCACTTTCGCTATTTGGCGTAATTGATAAAAGCTTTTTTGAACGACGCTGCTGATTTGTTTTTCGAATTTAAAATCTGAGTCAAACTTTACCCCCAGGTTTGTGACACAGTCGCTGAGATACGGGGTCAGAGTGCCGAGGTCAACGTTGGGGGAGGGAGAGTGACTTGGACCGAACAACATAACTTCTGTTTTATCTTCATTTAGGCTCAGGAAGTTAGCTGAAAGCCAGACTTTGATGTCGTGCAGGCAGTCAATAAGACGTTGAACCGTGTTATTTTGTGCCATTGGAAAATAAATCTGGCAATCATCGGCATAAAAATGAAATGCAATACTGTACTTCCTAAAAATAGAACCAAGGGGGAGAAGGTAAAGCGCAAATAAAATTGGGGCAAGGATTGAGCCCTGGGGGACCCCATGTGGTAAAGGAGCTGTGGACGACATAAAACTGTCTACTTTTACACAAAAACTCCTGTCGGTTAGGTACGACCGGAACCAGTTGACGGCGGCGCCCTTAATGCCCACACAGTTCTCAAGACGAGTGATTAAGGTGGCGTGGTCGACGGTGTCGAACGCAGCAGACAGTTACTGAGGTGTTACCCTTTTAGTTCTCTCCGTGTTAGCAGTTGTTTTTTTTTAAGTTCGATTCAAGTAACTAAGGTGTTGCTGTGGCTTGTTTACTTCGGATGCAGTCAGTAGTCAGGGTTTTCCCCCAGATTACCAAGATGCTTGTGGTGGCTAGGGGCGTGATTATCTTGATGTCATCGTACAATTTGCATAATATTTTATGATGCATACATTTTCTTTAATAAGGCAAACACAATTTAAAAAACAAATCTGTGTACCGTATTTCCCGGACTATAAGGCACACTTAAAATAATAGTTTTCCCCCTCAAAACTCGACAGTGTGCCTTATAACCCGGTGCGCCTGATGTAAGGAATAAGTTTGGTTGAGCTTACCTACCTCAAAGGTGTTTAATTTGGTACATGGTGTAATGATAAGTCAATCCATCAATCAATCAATGTTTATTTATATAGCCCTAAATCACAAGTGTCTCAAAGGGCTGCACAAGCCACAACGACATCCTCGGTACAAAGCCCACATAAGGGCAAGGAAAAACTCACCCCAGTGGGACGTCGATGTGAATGACTATGAGAAACCTTGGAGAGGACCGCATATGTGGGTAACCCCCCCCCCCCCCCCCCCCCCCCCTCTAGGGGAGACCGAAAGCAATGGATGTCGAGTGGGTCTGACATAATATTGTGAGAGTCCAGTCCATAGTGGATCCAACATAATAGTAAGAGTCCAGTCCATAGTGGATCTAACATAATAGTGAGAGAGTCCAGTCCATAGTGGATCTAACATAATAGTAAGAGTCCAGTCCATAGTGGATCTAACATAATAGTGTGAGAGTCCAGTCCATAGTGGATCCAACATAATAGTAAGAGTCCAGTCCATAGTGGATCCAACATAATAGTAAGAGTCCAGTCCATAGTGGATCTAACATAATAGTGTGAGAGTCCAGTCCATAGTGGATCCAACATAATAGTAAGAGTCCAGTCCATAGTGGATCCAACATAATAGTAAGAGTCCAGTCCATAGTGGATCTAACATAATAGTGTGAGAGTCCAGTCCATAGTGGATCCAACATAATAGTAAGAGTCCAGTCCATAGTGGATCCAACATAATAGTAAGAGTCCAGTCCATAGTGGATCTAACATAATAGTGTGAGAGTCCAGTCCATAGTGGATCTAACATAATAGTAAGAGTCCAGTCCATAGTGGATCTAACATAATAGTGTGAGAGTCCAGTCCATAGTGGATCCAACATAATAGTAAGAGTCCAGTCCATAGTGGATCTAACATAATAGTGTGAGAGTCCAGTCCATAGTGGATCCAACATAATAGTAAGAGTCCAGTCCATAGTGGGGCCAGCAGGACACCATCCCGAGCGGAGACGGGTCAGCAGCGCAGAGATGTTCCCAGCCGATGCACAGGCGAGCGGTCCACCCCGGGTCCCGACTCTGGACAGCCAGCACTTCATCCATGGCCACCGGACCTGTGCCCCCCCCCCCCCCCTCCCCCCACAAGGAAAAGGGGAGCAGAGGAGAAAAGAAAAGAAACGGCAGATCAACTGGTCTAACAGGGGGGCTATTTAAAGGCTAGAGTATACAAATGAGTTTTAAGATGGGACTTAAATGCTTCTACTGAGGTAGCATCTCTAATTGTTACCGGGAGGGCATTCTAAGTACTGGAGCCCGAATAGAAAACGCTCTATAGCCCGCAGACTTTTTTGGGGCTCTGGGAATCACTAATAAGCCGGAGTTCTTTGAACGCAGATTTCTTGCCGGGACATATGGTACAATGCAATCGACAAGATAGGACGGAGCTAGACCGTGTAGTATTTTATACGTAAGTAGTAAAACCTTAAAGTCACATCTTAAGTGCACAGGAAGCCAGATAAGTGTGACCAGTAGATGGCAGTCAAACATAAGAGATACTTGTAGACTGCACTATGATGGCAATATGTCATATAAACAACACCAACATTTTAAATGTTCCATTGAAAATATAGACCATTACACACGGCGCTCAAAAATCTATCAAAATGTTTTAGTACGACTTTGGTAAGATTCGAAGCCGCACCACTTGATGGATTGTCGGCACATTAAACATAGGAGTGTTATTATGGGGTGTGCATAAGGTAAAACATTATCTGGTGATTTGTTTGGCAATATTATGCAAAAGCAACTTTTATTACCTTCTGGTACCTGCTGATCTGTATTTGGGATCTGCATAAAACCTGTAAAATTGCGGCGCGCCCGCCTTTGTAGTCCGTGTCGACACCGTAGTCGATAAGCTTCTTCTTTTTCTCTATCTTCTTGTTATGTGACATTCATCCTCCACTGTTGCCATTTCTAATATAAAGTAGTGTAAAGTTCTTACTTATATCTGTCAGTAAACTCGCCATGAAAGCGCTAAAACATACCGGTGTAGTGAGTTTATATTATTCACCCAAGAAACTTTAGTTATTAGAGAGTTCCGGTCGGACGGTTTTTCACGGGACACATTTAATTTTAAGCGACGGACATAATGATCCTGACAAGCAGCAACAACGGTAGAAATCCCAGCGTGTAAAGTTGATCACCAAACTTGGTCAAACAATTGTAAGTACCGTATTTTTCGGAGTATAAGTCGCACCGGAGTATAAGCCGCACCTGCCAAAAATGCATAATAAAGAAGGAAAAAAACATATATAAGTCGCATTTTTGGGGGAAATGTATTTGATAAAAGCCAACACCAATAATAGACATTTGAAAGGCAATTTAAAATAAATCAAGAATAGTGAACAACAGGCTGAATAAGTGTACGTTATATGAGGCATAAATAACCAACTGGTATGTTAACGTAACATATTATGGTAAGAGTCATTCAAATAACTATAACATATAGAACATGCTATACGTTTACCAAACAATCTCTCACTCCTAATCACTAAATCCCATGAAATCTTATACGTCTAGTCTCTTACGTGAATGAGATAAATAATATTATAATGTGTTAATCATTTCACACATAAGTCGCTCCTGAGTATAAGTCGCACCCCCGGCCAAACTATGAAAAAAACTGCGACTTATAGTCCGGAAAACACGGTAGATATCATTTGTGCATGAATATATTTAGTTTTCTTTGTATTGAAATTGATGTCTTTTGTATTCGTGGTTGTTTTTGGTCTAAAAGTAATGTTCAAACCTCTTTTAATACACGTAGTGCTAAATTTGACCAGTAGAGGGCGACAACGCTAATAGTGATAAGTCACATACGGCGTTTGCTGAGTGAATGTTGGGTAATTTCTTTATGTGTAAACATTTGTGGATTATTGTGTGAATACATCAACACTAAAGCTATTTTATTTATGTAAAATACACAATGGACTAGGGATGTCCCGATCCGATATTTGGATCGGATCGGCTGCCGATATTTGCCAAAAATTGCGTATCGGCAAGGCATGGGAAAATGCAGATCCAGATCCAGTTTAAAAAAAAACTCCGGTCCGTGTTTTCCAACGCATCGATTTAAATAATACATTCCACTTTTCTGCTGCGCCCTAATTTCCGTTCCGCATTTTCCAGCACACCTTCAACACATCCACAGGTCTGTGGATTCTCACACAGTTGCTTTTAGCTGCTGGCATTACACGACAGGCTCTTCTCACTCTTTCCTGTGTCTCCCTCTCACAGACAGCAAGCGCACCTTCTTACACACGTCACATACTCTCACGACATACGTCACATACGTATACGTCCTCCCCGAGCAGAGAGGTAGCAGCATGGCTAACGTTAGCTGTGATGCTAGCGCAGCCGTGCGAGCAACGCTCCCTCTAAGGTGCGCGCCTGTGCAATTGCGCACTGTTTAAGCGTCCTCTGCGCATAGCAAATCTATGCCACGCACAAAATCAAATAAAAAAATAAGCGCATAACATTTTTCGACACACGGACACGACAGAGAAAACAGTTTTCGTCATCATTGTTCAAATATTGTGACGTCTGTCGAGACGCTTATCTCCGTTCGGTGCCACACGTCCACACCATCAAAATGCTGAGGCAAAAATTTCCAGATCAACACCGTATGAAAAAATTAGTGATTTTTTTCGTTGTGATTTCCTTCTCTGCATGAAAGTTTAAAAGTAGCATATATTAATGCAGTATGAAGAAGAATGTTTTAATGTAGACATGCAAGCCTTGAAAATTTTGTTGCACTTGTTTGCACTTTATTTTTAGTTCTTTGTATTTTGTAACATTTATTTTATTACTGATGCATTACTTAATTTAATTTTGAAATGAAGGCACACAATGAAATTAACTTTTTAATAAAATAAAAAATAAAAAAATACGTTTCACACAACATAGTGAATAATTGTGATAAGTAATCATGATTTCAATATTGATAAACAATATTTTGATTCATATTTTGGCCATAATTGAGTAGTGTTCCTCAAGGTTCCCTTTTAGGTCCTCTTTTTTTCATAATTTGGGCTAGTGTCATGATCCGTTGCCCGGATCATGTTTTGTTTAGTCTTTGACTCCCAAAGGTCCTGTTTTTTAGCACCAATGAGTTTGTGTTTTGGTTGCCATGGGTGCAGATTGGTTTCACCTGACTCTGATTAGTGTTCGGCATGCTCACCTGCTGCCGGTCACTAATCAGAGAGCTACTTATTCCTGTTTTTCGCCACACACTGTCTGGTTTTCTTATTTAAGATATGTTGATTTACCTTTGGATTCCTGAGCTAAGCTTAGCCATTTGTTTTCTTGTACCGGTACACCGTACAACCCTAGTCTGTACATATAATCCAATTGTCCAACGCCATCCCATCCCATCGTATCACATTCTCTGTCCAAATGATGTTTGTAGAGGGTTGTGTTGGGCACATCTCAGTGCTTACACAACTTGGCTGTTCAGAGACCACTTAGCTGTATGGACAAGCAGCCAGGGCTCTGATTAATAAGGAGAGAACAGAGGTCTGCAGGCCTATTACTGAACTCATCAACCTTGTGGTGGCCCCTGAACGCATGCACACACCAGCCTGACAAACAGTGAGCAGGGAAGCAATTCAATACTGAATATCTTACTACAATGTATTCTAATTGTGTGCATGCAGAAAGTATTTGCTAATCCTCATTCTGGAAGGGGTTTTTTTTCTGTTCTAAATGGCATCTACAGACGGTGTCAACTAGAGAAAAGCAAAATGACAATGTTTGGTCAATTGTGCCCTTCATTACTGTGGAATAATACAATTATTAGAGATGTCCCGGTATTTTGGTCGATATTTGCCTTTTTTAACTGATCGGTTGATGACTTGGACTTAGATTTAGACAAACTTTATTGATCCAGAAGGGAAATTGTTCCACACAGTAGCTCACTTACAAAGGATGGAAAGGTTAATGCAGGTATAAAGTAGAGCTGCCGAGCCGAACCGATCTCTACCACAGCTGTTTTGATTGATTGATTGATTGAACCTTTTTTTAGTAGATTGCACAGTACAGTACATATTCCGTACATCCATCCATCCATCTTCTTAGGCTGCTGCCTAAGCAGGGAAGCCCAGACTTCCCTCTCCCCAGCCAGCTCCTCCCGGGGGATCCCGAGGCGTTCCCCCAGGCCAGCCGGGAGACATAGTCTTCCCAACGTGTCCTGGGTCTTCCCCGTGGCCTCTTACCGGTCTGACGTGCCCTAAACACCTCCCGAGGGAGGCGTTCGGTTGGCATCCTGACCAGATGCCCGAACCACTTAATCTGGTTCCTCTCCATGTGGAGGAACAGCGACTTTACTTTGAGCTCCTCCCGGATGGCAGAGCTTATCACCCTATCTCTAAGGGAGAGACCCGCCACCCGGCGGAGGAAACTCATTTCAGCCGCCTGTACCCGTGCAGTGTTTCCCACAGGGCAGGCATCTATTTGTGGTGGTGGGGTCGGGGGTCGGGGGGTGGCGGCGGCAGCGGCGATGACCAAGAAGAACGCAAAGTTGGAATATAATTACAACACTTTATGTACATATTTATATACAGATTTGAACAATTAGTTATTCACTGAAATATATTTATTAATTGTGGTTCTTACAAAAAATATATCTTATAAAATATAAAAGCTAAAATGTCTTTTAAAGCTCTGCCCCTTTAATTAGTGCATACTAAATCATTTAACTTTAGCCTACTACTACAACCATATTATTTACCAGCAACATAAAGTGAAACAGAGGCAGAGGTGTCCTGCCACAGTCAGTCAACCTCCTCTTCCTCCTCCTCCTCCTCCTGCTGCTGCTGAACAGGTCGCACTGAAGCTAGTCGCTCTATGTTTTGTCGTGGTCCTCTCTATAAGGCACATACGAATATAAATTAGGACCCTTTTCATGAGAAAAGTGCATTTCTGATCTGACCCTGCTTTATTTTTCAGTGTTTGCTGAGTCTCACCTGTTCCCTCCGCCCTAATTTTTCTACTTGCCCGACTTCTCAAATCTACTTGCCCCAATATTTTTACTTGTCCTGCCGAGGTTTTTTTCTGGCTGTGTAGTGCTCATGGCTTATATCTTACTAAAATCCTTCCCGTTGACTATTTACAACACTACACAGTATTTATTATTATTATTATCTATAATTACATTTAAATGGCATTGCATACATGTATAATTAAATGCTATTTCACATTATTTGACCAGTAGCAGTTACACTCATCTGAACAGGTGAGCCACCTGTTTAAAGCCCGATCACAGTTGAAATCTTGAAATGAAGGGCCTTTAATGGCCAAAACATTAACCTGGACAACATTTTAACAGCTGGTTGGCTCAGATTTTATTCTTTTCATTGCATTCACATGCTGCAGTGGACAGTGGACATTTTAGCTTGAGTATTAATGCAGTATCTGAAGCACCGTCTCCACGTGTGTTTATTGACAACAGGGTTATAACCTGGACACGTTAGCTCGTCGGTATGAAAACAGGTGATTGTTATTACGTGCGTCTGCCCCGGCCCCCGAGTCAAACAGCGGCGGTGTTAATGAAGCAGTGTCATGCTGCTCACCGTCAGTGAAACGCTCGGTGAAATCGCGGATTAACGTTAAATATATGACGAGCCGCGAGCGATGCAGCTATATCTACCTATAACCTATATTACCCTCGTATTTTGATCCCGTCCGTCCGTCCGTCTTCGTCTTCGTCTTCTTCTTCTTCTTCTGGCCCACCAGGTGAATTAATTGCTATTGGCGGAGTTACAATGCATAGTAGGCTACCGCCACCTACTGCACCGGAGTTGTAACTACAAGGTACATTCACAGACAGAGTCCCATTGCTTTTATGAGCGGTCGAGCGAGTCAAAAGCCGAAAAATCCATTTGTGGCGGACGTAATTGCAGATGATGTGGTCCTGATGGCTTCATCTGGCCAGGATCTTCAGCTCTCGCTGGATCGGTTCGCAGCCGAGTGTGAAGCGACTGGGATGAGAATCAGCACCTCCAAGTCGGAGTCCATGGTTCTCGCCCGGAAAAGGGTGGAATGCCATCTTCGGGATGGGGAGGAGACCCTGCCCCAAGTGGAGGAGTTCAAGTACCTCGGAGTCTTGTTCACGAGTGAGGGAAGAGTGGATCGTGAGATCGACAGGCGGATCGGTGCGGCATCTTCAGTAATGCGGACGCTGTATCGATCCGTTGTGGTGAAAAAGGAGCTGAGCCGGAAGGCAAAGCTCTCAATTTACCGGTCGATCTACGTTCCCATCCTCACCTATGGTCATGAGCTTTGGGTCATGACCGAAAGGACAAGATCACGGGTACAAGCGGCCGAAATTAGTTTCCTCCGCCGGGTGGCAGGGCTCTCCTTTAGAGATAGGGTGAGAAGCTCTGTCATCCGGGGGGAGCTCAAAGTAAAGCCGCTGCTCCTCCACATCGAAAGGAGCCAGATGAGGTGGTTCGGGCATCTGGTCAGGATGCCACCCGATCGCCTCCCTCGGGAGGTGTTTAGGGCACGTCCGACCGGTAGGAGGCCACGGGGAAGACCCAGGACACGCTGGGAAGACTATGTCTCCCGGCTGGCCTGGGAACGCCTCGGGATCCCCTGGGAGGAGCTGGACGAAGTGGCTGGGGAGAGGGAAGTCTGGGCTTCCCTGCTTAGGCTGCTGCCCCCGCGACCCGACCTCGGATAAGCGGAAGAAGATGGATGGATGGGTAATTCTTTCGTGGCGGGCCGCCACAAATAAATGAATGTGTGGGAAACACTGCCGTGATCTTGTCCTTTCGGTCATAACCCAAAGCTCATGACGGCCTTTAAGCATAAGAGTTGTGTGATAACTTACACACATATGTTACGCGTTCCGTAGTGTGAGAGTCACTGGACCAGGTTATAGGTTTATTTACACTCACTGATTGGTGAACTTCCCACACAATCTAAAGTCTAAAATGAATAAACAATCCCTGTTTAAGTACTTATTACACTAGGCTTTCTCCACTGTGCTTTATGAACTAGATACACCCTTTGTTCATTGCAATTTAAATGCACCCGGCCCTCTCTCTATTAGTTTTGATAGCAGTGCATTGCTAAGGCTGAAGAGATCGCAGAAGGGATAAGTGCTTCCTACGATATTCAGTGTCGTTTGAACAAGGTAATTATATACGGTACTGTACAACAGGAGACAAATCCCCTCCCTGTAGCCCGTAATTCTTCTCTTTCGGTTTCTTCACGGCCCGTTTAAGCGCTGGTGTTGAGTTTTAACAAGGCGGCTTTTGTCCTAGATAAAGCTTTTCAGACAGTACCCATCAGTGCGGTGTAATATCTCTGCCTGCTTGAGCACAGAACGCTGCGCCAGGGGAATTTTATCATTCCGCCAGCAATCACAAATACCCACAGAGATAGATGGTATTCTCAGTGCTCTCTTTGGGAGGTGCCTCACCTCCGTAGATAGTGTCTGTCCTCTTGACTGGCAGCTTGACAGTCAAACAAACCAAACAATGCGGAGAGGAATATTGACAGACAGTCGCCCGGCCGCAACTCACCCACACATCCGAAGCTGTCTTTACGAATATGTTAGCACGTGAACGACTTGACAGGATGCATCTCGGCAGACAGGAAGCTGGCATGTACAGTCTATAAAGCAAACATAATTATACATGCACGATGATACTCACACAGCTGTATACCACAACCTTCGACACGGCTGTCAGCCTTCTTGCCATATTTCCTTAGGATTGCTAGTTTTGTTCTTTGCCTTATTAAATTCACATATTTGTACATACATCCATCCATCCATCCATCTTCTTCCGCTTATCCGAGGTCGGGTCGTGGGGGCAGCAGCCTAAGCAGGGAAGCCCAGACTTCCCTCTCCCCGGCCACTTCGTCCAGCTCTTCCCGAGGCGTTCCCAGGCCAGCCGTGAGACATAGTCTTCCCAATGTGTCCTGGGTCTTCCCCGTGGCCTCTTACCGGTCGGACGTGCCCTAAACACATCCTGACCAGATGCCTGAACCACCTCATCTGGCTCCTCTCGATGTGGAGGAGCAGCGGCTTTACTTTGAGCTCCTCCCGGATGACAGAGCTTTTCACCCTATCTCTAAGGGAGAGCCCCGCCAACCGGCGGAGGAAACTCATGTCGGCCGCTTGTACTTTTTTTTCTTTTTTGCAAATAATCATTAACTTTAAAATTTGATGCCAGCAACACGAGACAAAGAAGTTGGGAAAGGTGGCAATAAATACTGATAAAGTTGAGGAATGCTCATCAAACACTTATTTGGAACATCCCACAGGTGTGCAGGCTAATTGGGAACAGGTGGGTGCCATGATTGGGTATAAAAGTAGATTCCATGAAATGGAAAAGGATTGGGCGAGGGTCATCACTTTGTCAACAAATGCGTGAGCAAATTGTTGAACAGTTTAAGAAAAACCTTTCTCAAGCAGCTATTGCAAGGAATTCAGGGATTTCACCATCTACGGTCCGTAATATCATCAAAGGGTTCAGAGAATCTGGAGAAATCACTGCACCTGCATCCATCCATCTTCTTCCGCTTATCCGATGTCGGGTCGCAGGGGCAGCAGCCTAACCAGGGAAGCCCAGACTTCCCTCTCCCCAGCCACTTCGTCCAGCTCTTCCCGAGGCGTTCCCAGGCCAGCCGTGAGACATAGTCTTCCCAATGTGTCCTGGGTCTTCCCCGTGGCCTCTTACCGGTCGGACGTGCCCTAAACACATCCTGACCAGATGCCTGAACCACCTCATCTGGCTCCTCTCGATGTGGAGGAGCAGCGGCTTTACTTTGAGCTCCCCCCGAATGACAGAGCTTTTCACCCTATCTCTAAGGGAGAGCCCTTAGAAAGGAAACTAGATGGCAGTCAAACATAAGAGATACGTGTAGACTGCACTATGATGCCAATATGTCTCAAGTAAACAATAGCAACATTTTAAATGTTCCATTGAAAATATAGAACATTACACACGGCGCTCAAAAATATATCATAATTTTTAGTACAACTTTGGTAAGCTATGAAGCCACACCGCTTGTTGGCGCATTAAACATAGGAGTTTTATTATGGTGTGTGTATAAGATAAGACATATTATTTGGCATTTTGTTTTGCAATATTATGCAAAATAAACTTTTCCTACCTTCTGGTACGTGCTGATCTGTATTTGGGATCTGCATAAATCCTGAAAAATTGCATGCATCCGCCTTTGTAGTCCGTGTCGACACCGTAGTCGATAAGTTGCTTCTTTTTCTCTATCTTCTTGTTATGTGACATTCATCCTCCGCTGTTGCCATTTCTAATATAAAGTAGTGTAAAGTTCTTACTTATATCTGTCAGTAAACTCGCCATGAAAGCACTAAAACATACCGGTGTAGTGAGTTGACATTATCCACCCAAGGAACTTTAGTTATTAGAAAGTTCCCGTCGGACGGTTTTTCACGGGACACATTTGTGGCCTTGTTGTTGTTTCCGGATGAGGAGATGCTGCTCCGTTATTGATTGAAGTAAAGTTTGAATGTCATTAAAACAGTTAGCTCCATGTTTTTTCCACGTAAATAATTCCGGAAGCGAGAAGATGATGTGTAAAACATCATCTATGCAACATTTTTGCCAAAGAACCACCATTACATGTTATTTAGACCACAAGGAAGTCTTTTACATTTAGAAAAAAATAATAATAATATGACTCCTTTAATGCGCCCTATAATCCGGTGCGCCTTATCTATGAAAGAAGATCGACAGTGCACCTTATAATCTGATTTTGCCCCAATACTAACCCACCAGTGCCTCCATGGAAATGCCCCCCCTCTACCTCAAAGAACTGCTCACCCCCAAATCCTCCACACGACACCTGGCTAACCTCCTCCAACCTCCGAGGACAAAGCTACGAACTATGGGAGACCGGGCTTTCTGCTCCGCTGCTCCCAGTCTGTGGAATGCTCTCCCTGACCACCTGAGGGCACCACAGACTGTGGATGCTTTTAAAAAAGGCTTAAAAACCCTCCTTTTAAAAAAAGCCTTTTTCATAGATATATGCATACTAGTTCCAGCTATTAGGCTGTTCTAGTTTTTATTTTAATTTATTTTTTGTATTTTAATTTTTATTTAATTTTTTTTATTTTTTATTTTATTTTGTTTTATTATAATTTTTTTCAATACACTGTAGCAGTTTGAGGTTGTTTGCTCAATGTAAAGTGCTTTCTACAAATACAATCTATTATTAGGGACCGCAATGTCCCTTTGGGACAGAGGACCCTATTGTATTTGTAAGGTTTTATTATTATTATTCCGCTGCCTCTTTGAGCTGTAATTTGACCCCCTTAACATGCTTCAAAACTCACCATATTTGACACACACATCAGGACTGGCGAAAATTGCCATCTAATCAAACCCCAAAACTCAAAATTGCGCTCTAGCGCCCCCTAGGAAAAAACACAGACAAAACTGCTTGTAACTTCCGGTAGGAATGTCGTAGAGACGTGAAATAAAAACCTCTATGTAGGTCTGCCTTAGACCTAGATTTCATACATTGACATCCTTCAGCAAAAATCAACAGGAAGTTGGCAATTCCCCCTTCAAAACAAAAAGTTAGTAAAAACAATAGTCACTTTTGCCTCTTAGAGCTGTAATTTGACCCCCTTAACATGCTTTAAAACTCACCATATTTGAAACACACATCAGGACTGGCGAAAATTGCCATCTAACCAAACCCCAAAACTCAAAATTGCGCTCTAGCGCCCCCTAGGAAAAAACACAGACAAAACTGCGTGTAACTTCCGGTAGGAATGTCGTAGAGACATGGAATAAAAACCTCTATGTAGGTCTGCCTTAGACCTAGATTTCATACATTGACATCCTTCAGCAAAAATCAACAGGAAGTTGGCAATTCCCCCTTCAAAACAAAAAGTTAGTAAAAACAATAGTCACTTTTGCCTCTTAGAGCTGTAATTTGACCCCCTTAACATGCTTCAAAACTCACCATATTTGACACACACATCAGGACTGGTGAAAATTGCCATCTAACCAGACCCCAAAACTCACAATTGCGCTCTAGCGCCCCCTAGGAAAAAACACAGACAAAACTGCTTGTAACTTCCGGTAGGAATGTCGTAGAGACATGAAATAAAAACCTCTATGTAGGTCTGCCTTGGACCTAGATTTCATACATTGACATCCTTCAGCAAAAATCAACAGGAAGTTGGCAATTCCCCCTTCAAAACAAAAAGTTAGTAAAAACAATAGTCACTTTTGCCTCTTAGAGCTGTAATTTGACCCCCTTAACATGCTTCAAAACTCACCAAACTGGACACACACATCAGGACTGGCAGAAATGGCAATCTTATAAAAAAAAAAAAACAACTCCAAAACTCAAAATTGCGCTCTAGCGCCCCCTAGGAAGAAAACACAGACACAACTGCTCCTAGGAAGAAAACTCAGACAAAACTGCCTGTAACTTCCAGTAGGAATGTCTTGGAGACATGAAACAAAAACATTTCATATATTAACCCCCAGCAAAATTTAACAGGAAGTTTGCAATTCCCCCTTCAAAACAAAAAGTTAGTAAAAACAATTGTCACTTTTGCCTCTTAGAGCTGTAATTTGACCCCCTTAACATGCTTCAAAACTCACCAAACTGGACACCCACATCAGGACTGGCGAATATTGCCATCTAACCAAACCCCAAAACTCAAAATTGCGCTCTAGCGCACCCTAGGAAAAAACACAGACAAAACTGCTTGTAACTTCCGGTAGGAATGTCGTAGAGACATGAAATAAAAACCTCTATGTAGGTCTGCCTTAGACCTAGATTTCATACATTGACATCCTTCAGCAAAAATCAACAGGAAGTTGGCAATTCCCCCTTCAAAACAAAAAGTTAGTAAAAACAATAGTCACTCTTTGCCTCTTAGAGCTGTAATTTGACCCCCTTAACATGCTTCAAAACTCACCAAACTGGACACACACATCAGGACTGGCAGAAATGGCAATCTTATAAAAAACCTAACTCCAAAACTCAAAATTGCGCTCTAGCGCCCCCTAGGAAGAAAACACAGACACAACTGCTCCTAGGAAGAAAACTCAGACAAAACTGCCTGTAACTTCCAGTAGGAATGTCTTAGAGACATGAAACAAAAACATTTCATATATTGACAACCCCCAGCAAAATTTAACAGGAAGTTTGCAATTCCCCCTTCAAAACAAAAGTGTTGTTAAAAACCGATCACCTCTTTTCAAACATTATCTCCTCTGAGCGCGTTTGTCGTGTCGTCTTCAAACTAGCACAGGAGAGAGATTGAATCCTTCTGATTAAAAGTTGACCAAATAGTTTTAATTACTGCTCCGGTTTGGATTTTATGTGCCGTCAGAGTCGGTCCCGTCCATCGCTGCTTGCAGCTTTAATTATTATTATCATGGTCCGGAAAATACGGTACATACAGCATTGCAAAGACCGCCTATATTTTGAAGTTTTGTTGGTAATACATCAAAGTTAGTCTATTACTTTGAACATTAATGTGAGCCTGACTACAGCAGTGAGTCTTGTGGGCATCTACTACTGCATTTTTATGTGCGTTTTTTTTATAACCTGTGCTCAGCCCAACGCGATCCAGTCAGGCTGCAAGCCTGTAAAGTTGTTTTTTAACAAGGCTCACAGAGACGGCAGCTTTTCAGCCACGCAGGCTTTCCGTCCATCAACACTCGGAGGAAGAGATAAAAAGCTATTGTGTGTATCACTTCCCCGGCAAAAAAGACGATAACATTTAAAGGGAGTGCACCTGGAGGATGGAGGAGTGTTTGCTTAAAGGACAGTCCAGAAGCCGCATTTGGAGGTAAATGCCAAACTAATGTCAGATGCTTTTAAATCCATGAAGAGGAGCTGAAGGTTAAACGGTCTTTGTTTGGTGTATTGGCGAGTGAACCAATAGCCTTAAAAAGGTTTTATTTATCATCGAGATAGCAATAACATTTGTTTTGAAAGTCATTTTTCAGGAATGTAAATTGGTTGCAATATTATGACTCGCTGTGATTTGTATTTTTCACTTAGAATATGAATTAGATTTACTTTACACCGACTAAACACAGATGTGGTGAACTATAATGTACCGTATTTTCCGCACCATAAGCCGCCCTGGGTTATAAGCCGCGCCTTCAATGAACGGCATATTTCAAAACTTTGTCCACCTATAAGCCGCCCCGTGTTGTAAGCCGCATCTAACTGCGCTAAAGGAATGTCAAAAAAACAGTCAGATAGGTCAGTCAAACTTTAATAATATATTAAAAACCAGCGTGATGTGGGCGCGCATGGAGTCGTATATCAACATGGACGGAGCTGCGTGAAAAAAGCCACCCGGCCTCTTCGCGTAAGCTTACCTTAACCACTCGCTCATCTTTTCTTCATCCATCCATCCCTTCGAGTTAGCTTTTATGATGACGCCGGCTGGAAAGGTCTCTTTTGGCAAGGTCTTCCTTTTGAATATCACCATGGGTGGAAGTTTCTGGCCATTAGCATGGCAAGCTAGAACCACAGTGAAGGATGACTTCTCATTCCCTGTGGTGCGAATATTCACCGTACGTGCTCCCGTTGTATCCACAGTGCGGTTCACAGGAATATCAAAAGTCAGTGGAACCTCGTCCATGTTGATAATGTTCTCTGGCTGGATCTTTTTTTCAGCTATCTTGTTTTTACAATATGCACGGAAAGTAGCCAGCTTTTCTTGAAAGTCTTTAGGCAGTTGCTGTGAAATAGTAGTCCGTGTGCGGATGGAGAGATTGCGTCTTTTCATGAACCGGAAACCTGTCGCTTAGTAGGAGCCATTTTGTGGTCTTTACAGATGTAAACACACAAAGGAAATGAAACGTAATATCCGCGCGCTTCTTCTTCTTCTTCTACGCGGGCGGGTGGTTGCTTACAGTAGAAGAAGAAGCGCTTCCTGTTCTATGGGGGCGGGTGCTTACCTTGGCGGTTGTTTGCGTAGAAGAAGAAGCACTTCCTCTTCTACGGGGAAAAAAGATGGCGGCTGTTTACCGTAGTTGCGAGACCGAAACTTTATGAAAATGAATCTTAATATTAATCCATATATAAAGCGCACCGGGTTGTAAGCCGCACTGTCAGCTTTTGAGTAAATGTGTGGTTTTTAGGTGCGGCTAATAGTGCGGAAAATACGGTAATGGAACTCAGTATGTGAATACTAATGAGGATTTTCATAGTACATTCTACCAGTGACGTGCAGTCACTAGAGGCAGGTGAGGCGGGGCCTCACCTGCCATCATGGAAAGAAAAAAAATGTAAAAAGAAAAAAAAAATTAAATTGTTATATGTATCCAGTGATTATACTATAAAGTGATTTTCCATTTAACTTCACCAGTTTTAGATTATTTTTATTCAAAATAGTGACAGAGAATAGAACAAGGATGGACAATTCAACCCTCAACTCAACAATGAGTAGATGAGTGTTATGTGTGTGTAAATGTGTAAATAAATGAACACTGAAATTCAAGTATTTCTTTTTTATATATATATATATATATATATATATATATATATATATATATATATATATATATATTTATATAATAAAATACATATATGCATATGTGTATATATATATATATATATATATATATATATATATATATATATATAGCTAGAATTCACTGAAGGTCAAGTATTTCTTATATATATATATATATATATATATATATATATATATATATATATATATATATATATATATATATATGAAATACTTGACTTGGTGAATTCTAGCTGTAAATATACTCCTCCCCTTTTAGCCACGCCCCCAACCACGCCCCCCATCCCACCCCGACCACGCCCACCCCCACCTCCCGAAATCGGAGGTCTCAAGGTTGGCAAGTATGCCATTTGAAGCGTCACCACCGCATTCAAGCAGCCTCTCCTCAGCGATTCAGGCAGGGCTAAAGCAATAACAAATGTTTTTATAGCAGCAGATTTAAGACCATATTGCATTAAAAACTAGATTTTGACCCACTTCTATGGTGGAAGAACAATGAGCCCATATATCCTCTTACTGCCAAGTTAGCCAGGCTGGGGGGGGGGGGGTTTAATCTGAGGCTGAGTTGACTTGAAACTGTTTAATGTTGCACTTTTTATATGTAGAAGAAAAGTTTTGTTATTTTATTTAATCTGAGCAACAACTTGAGGCAGTTTAATGTTGATTAACGTGGACCCCGACTTAAACAAGTTGAAAAACTTATTGGGGTGTTACCATTTAGTGGTCAATTGTATGGAATATGTACTGTACTGTGCAATCTACTAATAAAAGTTTCAATCAATCAATCAATCAAAAAAAGCACTTTATATGTAGAAAGGTTTTGTTAAGAAACCATTCTGAGCCTTATCTTATTTAGTTTTTATTTTATATATGTTGACCACATTAACTCTGGCAATGGACCCTGTGTGTATATGTATGTTATGTCATTGTTTACACATTTGGTAAATAAATAACCCACAAATGTATATTTTGTTGTTTTTTTACTGTACCGAAAATGAACCAAACCGTGACCTCTAAACCGAGGTATGTACCAAACCAAAATTTTTGTGTACCGTTACACCCTTAGTATGTGTGTATAAATGACATATACACATTTAGCTGTAAAAATATGCTGTACAGTATGTGTGTTTGGGTCCTTTTTTTTTTTTTTCCAGAAAAACTAATACCAAAAGTCACAATGTCTGACAGAGTTCTAAAAAAGTTATGACAGACCACCTCAAAAAAAAACAAAATGGAATTTTACAGTTGTTTACTGAATGGGACACCCAAAATGTACACTAAAATAAAGAAAGTGGGATTTACAATATTAACTATGAACAATAAAACACTGAATATTAACAACATGTGAACATATTTTACTTCTCAGACCAGCTCCTCCATAGACATGTTTTACAATCAAGCAAAACCCAACAAAAATGTAACAAACAGCAAAATATGAATGCAAAGTGTAATAAACACCTACAATATGATGCATTATCACTTTTAGGCAGACATTTGTTGTAGAAATTTCTTTTTTATCTATTCCTGACACAAGCGTTTCGGCCTAGCTGCTCCGAAAACAAACCCCGCCCACTCTTCTTCTTTTTTTTTTACAATATTAACTATGAACAATAAAACACTGAATATTAACAACATATGAACATCGCTCCTCTTTTACTTCTCAGACCAGCTGTTATGTATACAGGAGGGAGTGGTGACGGCACAGAACCACAAGGGGGCAATATTGCTGTATGTATTTATTATATGTACCGTATTTTTCGGACTATAAGTCGCAGTTTTTTTCATAGTTTGGCCGGGCTCCAGTGCAATTTATATATGTTTTTTTCCTTCTTTATTATGCATTTTCAGCAGGTGCGACTTATACTCCGGTGCAACTTATACTCCGAAAAATACGGTATGTAATATAATAAATAATGAACAATATCTTTAATTCAACAACAAAGGAATGGAGTGTGACAAAACCCAAAGGGGTGTATGGTGTAAGACTATGCGTAAAAATTAATTGCTGAGTGTTTACCAGAAGTGATGAGTGAGAGGTGGAAGATCAGGGGGATGTCCGTGAGGCAAGCAGCAAGTCGGGGGATAAGCGGGGCGAAGAAGATCTGTGTCCAAGCAGGTGGTCGAGATCCAAGATCCAACAGGCAGTCAGGGAAGCAAAGGAAACGCGGGGTTGAGACGAGACGCACAACTCGAAAACAGGAACGGGGATTTGTTGCAAATACGACACAACACAACAATGAAACACGGAGAGGAAAACGGAGAGAGAGCAGGATTGCATCAAGCATGTATCAGGCTTACTGTACGGGAACGGATGGTTAAGTTCTGGCCAGGATCCTTGGGGTCCATATACAGCTCTCCCTCATCAGTCCCAGGTGTGTTGATTGCTGATTGCCCACAGCCTTGCCGGCATGTGGGCGTGATCCGGCCAGCGCGAGCAGGGGCGTGTCTCGGCGCGCACAGGTGGCATCCTATGACACTTCCACGCTGGAAATCACTGAGAGCGGCCCATTCTTTCACAAATGTTGGTAGAAACAGTCTCCATGCCTAAGTGCTTGATTTTATACACCTGTGGGCCGGACCAAGTGATTAGAACACCTGATTCTGCCCATTTGGATGGGTGGCCAAATACTTTTGGCAATATAGTGTATGTCAACGGCTCGTTTGGTAAGAGAAGTTGGCTTTGCATAGTCGTTGTGATCTACAACTTTACAGAAAATAAATCTACCTAAAATTACCCAGACCATAGGTCTTCAACAGGGGGCCCGTGACTCCTAGAGGTCTGTGGAGATACAGCAGATACTGCATTTTCAGTTAGAAGCTATGTTTTAAGTGTTTGGACCGGAAAACTGGATAGACACAAGATAAGCCTACCGTACGTTCAATCTCAGAAACCACAGGTAATCAAGGCACCTTGGTTACCTAGCGGTTGGCAGAGTGGCCGTGCCAGCAACCTAAGGGTTCTTGGTTCGATCCCCACCTTCTACCAACTTTGTCATGTTCGTTGTGTCCTTGAGCAAGACACTTCACCCTTGCTCCTGATGGGTCGCGGTTGGCGCCTTGCATGGCAGCTCCCGCCATCAGTGTGTGAATGTGTGTGTGAATGGGTGAATGTGGAAATAGTGTCAAAGCACTTTGAGTACCTTGAAGGTAGAAAAGCGCTATACAAGTTGTTGCGTTTTGGACCAGTTGTTCCTCCCAGGGAATTCAAGTCACAATTCGCTCCCAAGTTCTTTCCGACACTTAAAGCTGAGTTGAAAAACCACCAGAGACAGAATAGGTATTTTGTTGTATATTCTCAAAGCTTTGCCAATATACATTTTTTGAGACCAGTCCAGCATAGAACATTCTATCGTGCCGCCCAAAATGGTCTGTCTTCCCAACGCCAAAAACCTCTCTTTCCTTCCCCCTCCCTAGCCATAACACAAGCACAACGTCTCCCTAGCCATAACACATTCCAAAGAACTCAAGGTTAACACACACAGTTTGCTTGCTGACAGAGCAGAAAGAGAAAAAGTGGAAAAGACAAGCTGTTTTCAAATATGACAAAGAAATGGAAGAAGTACAACTTAAATTCGGATATATGTAAATATCTGCCTCCGACAGTATCCTGGAGCATTCAAAGTTCCTTTCACTCCGTACAACAAAGTATAACTCATTTACCTTTGGGAGTGGTTTAATTTAAAACACGATTCCATACAAGATATGTAAGCACCGTATGGCCTGGAAAACATTGACACCCCCTGACCGAGACCTTTAATTCAGGGCAGAGTTGTAGCCCAGCGGAATAACCAGAATAAGGCACTGAGAAACGAAGCAATGTGGCTTGTATTATTCCAAGGTCACTTTTTTTTTTACGACCGAAGGCTGAAATCAGGATTACTCATCTCTTTTTCCACATCATATAGAAGAAAATCTCGGTATGAAGTTAGAAGGTCAGTTCAGTTTCCTACAGCAGTGGGGTTGAGATGAAGTTATGGTATGTTTTGCACTTGTTGCTCTACTTTCTTCCTGTGTGGCAGAAACCCACCCAGGCTGCACTCCAAGTACTGAGCTACATATGGAAAAAGTGAGAACTATAGCCAATTTTGCTCGCTCTGATCTTAGATCCAGCTGTACTTCGTTGATCTGTGGGTTGACTCTTCTCCTTTTCCCCCCCCCACTTAGCCGTATGGATAGTAATTGTACAAACATCAGATTGTTATGCATTGCTGGGATGTATCACTCGGGTTGATTTCAATGGGAATACAATGAGGTGCAGCTGGGAACAGAGTCTGTTCAGTCTGGAACAGAGTTAGTCTGTAACAGGGGTCCCCAACCTTTTTTGCACCAGGGATCGGTTTACTGTCGGTATTATTTTCACGGACCGGCCTTCCACGTGTGGCAGATGGATACAGCAAATAAGTGCATGAAAAATGAATACATGAAAAAACTCACCAGACCATTCAATTAGTGGGAGCCCCTGGCCTTTAGCCTGTTGTGTTTTGGACCAGTTGTTCCTCCCAGGGAATTCAAGTCACAAATCGCTCCCAAGTTCTTTCCGACACTTAAAGCTGAGTTGAATAACCACCAGAGACAGAATAGGTATTTTGTTGTATATTCTCAAAGCTTTGCCAATATACATTTTGATTGAGACCAGTCTAACCCTAGAACAATCTATTGCGCCTCCCAAAATGGTCTGTCTTCCCAACGCCAAAAACCTCTCTTTCCTTCCCCCTCCCTAGCCATAACACAAGCACAACGTCTCCCTAGCCATAATACATTCCAAAGAACTCAAGGTTAACACACACAGTTTGCTTGCTGACAGAGCATCAAGAGAAGAAATGGAAAACACGAGCTGTTTTCAAATATGACAAAGAAATGGAAGAAGTACAACTTAAATTCGGATATATGTAAATATCTGCCTCCGACAAGCCTTTGCAAAAATGTTCTCCATAGACTTTGTTTTTTGCTCATTTTTGCTAGTAGTAGGCTTTGTTTGGGCTTTATTATCTGATGGGTTATCATCATCATCAGAGCGAGTATGACGATCCTCCTGGTAGGGGGGTGTCCCTTTACGGAGGATGCCTGTGCGTGACTTTGTTTAACGTGGGGATACTGGTGCACAGATAGTCACCACACAATCCTTGACAGATTCTGGTCAGGGTCCAGTGGCATGGAGTCCAAGACGACCGAGGACCCTTTTCTGCTGCAGCCTTCATCCGCCATCTCAGCCGTTGTGACGCTCCATAGGGTTAGCAACCATCCTCCGCCTGTTCCTATTATGTTAGATCCACTATGGACTGGACTTTCACACTATTATGTTAGATCCACTATGGACTGGACCTTCACACTATTATGTTAGATCCACTATGGACTGGACTCTCACACTATTATGTTAGATCCACTATGGACTGGACTCTCACAATTATGTTAGATCCACTATGGACTGGACTCTCACACTATTATGTTAGATCCACTATGACTGGACTCTCACACTATTATGTTAGATCCACTATGGACTGGACTCTCACACTATTATGTTAGATCCACTATGGACTGGAATTTCACACTATTATGTTAGATCCACTATTGACTGGACTCTCACAATATTATGTTAGATCCACTATGGACTGGACTCTCACACTATGATGTTAGATCCACTATGGACTGGACTCTCACACTATTAACTAGATCCACTAAGGACTGTACTCTCACACTATTATGTGAGATCCACTATGGACTGGACTCTCACACTATTATGTTAGATCCACTATGGACTGGACTCTCACTCTTAAGTAGATCCACTATGGACTGGACTCTCACACTATTATGTTAGATCCACTATGGACTGGACTCTCACACTATTATGCTAGATCCACTATGGACTGGACTCTCACAATATTATGCTAGATCCAATCGCCGTCCATTGCACCGGTCGCCCAGGAAGTGGGGTCCCTACATCTGCGGTCCCCCCCCAAGGTTTCTCATTGTCCCATTGGGTTGAGTTTTTCCTTGCCCTGATGTGGGATCTGAGCCGAGGATGTCGTTGTGGCTTGTGCAGCCCTTTGAGACACTTGTGATTTAGGGCTATATAAGTAAACATCAATTGATTGATTGATTGATTGATATTATATGCAACAATTTAGCATTTTTCCACCTGCCTTATGCACTTTACCTACTATGGTCACTTTGTCCCTGATCTGCCCTGATCTTAGGTCATCAACCTGCAGATGGAACCTAGCTTTTGGCTACGATGTGGCACCTTTACATGTTATATGTTTATCAATGTGCATTGTCCCATGTAACAAAGATGTAACAAATACAGCAAATGGCAACTTCCTAGTAGGAGTTGTATAATACATCTATGAACAAGCTTATTGGTGTGTCTGCTGGGACTGGCCAAAGTTAAGTAGGAGAAAATGCGGTCGGTTATAAATTATTTAATGTCTCTGCGTCACAGACCGGTGCCGGTCCCCGGACCGGAGGTTGGGGACCAATTGTCTACAAGACTGCATGTTAAGCCAATGGATAAGAGGGAAGTGGCCTCTTAAAAGTACATCATGTCTTAGTGTTTGTATGAAGTCTGGGGACACCTAGGTGAGATGTGCTACGATTAATGAGGGCTCTTGCGGTCCCCCACAGATTCCGTCAATATATTGTATGGTTCACTTCATTTGATGCTCTTTGATCTTCAGTGTGTGTGTGTTTGTTTGTATCTGTGAGTATTTTATAGAGGCCGTAAAAAGTTTTATTGAGTAGAGACGGAGAGACACAAATCCAGTTCAGCTGAGGTCTGGGCTTGTTTTGGCAGGCCCTGACACATGGCGGCTTTCAGCTTTCACTGTGAATATGTAAACAGTCGGTCCAACTAGGACATGGCACACTGAGCTACTGCTCACTGCCTTTTAAATGATATATCTGTAAAGCTATCTGTCTGTCTGTCTGTCTGTCTGTCTCTCTGTTAGATTGAATTAGCTGTCTATCAGTCTGTGGTACCAACATGGATGTAGTTTGCAGTTGCCGTTATTAATTTCCTTTTCTCTCGAAACACTTTGTATAACACAGTGGAACCTCCATTTACAAACGTATTTGGCTCTTGAATTTGGGCACTAATACACCCCCATACCATCACAGATGCTGGCTTATGAACTTTGCGCCTAGAACAATCCGGATGGTTAGTTTCCTCTTTGGTCCGGAGGACACGACGTCCACAGTTTCCTAAAACAATTAGAAATGTGGACTCGTCAGACCACTGAACATTTTTCCACTTTGCATCAGTCCATCTTAGATGAGCTCGGGCCCAGTTTCTGGGTGTTGTTGATAAATGGCTTTGGCTTTGCATAGTAGAGTTTTAACTTGCACTTACAGATGTAGCGACCAACTGTAGTTACTGACAGTGGTTTTCTGAAGTGTTCCTGAGCCCATGTGGTGATATCCTTTACACACTGATTTACTCACTTTTTGATGCAGTACCGCCTGAGGGCTCGAAGATTACGGGCATTCAATGTTGGTTTTCAGCCTTGCTGCTTTACGTGCGGTGATTTCTCCAGATTCTCTGAACCTTTCGATGATATTACGGACCGTAGATGGTGAAATCCCTAAATCCCTTGCAATAGCTGGGTTGAGAAATGTTGTTCTTAAACAATTTGCTCACGCATTTGTTGACAAAGTGGTGACCCTCGCCCCATCCTTGTTTGTGAAAGACTGAGCATTTCATGGAAGCTGCTTTTTATACCCAATCATGGCACCCACCTGTTCCCAATTAGCCTGTTCACCTGTGGGATGTTCCAAATAAGTGTTTGATGAGCATTCCTCAACTTTCTCAGTCTGTTATGCCACTTGTGCCAGCTTTTTTGAAACACGTCGCAGGCATCAAATTCCAAATGAGCTAATATTTGCAAAAAAATAACATTTTCCAGTTGGAACCAACGTTCCCTCTAAGGTGCGCGCCTGTGCAATTGCGCACTGCTCAAGCGTCCTCTATGCCACGCATTAAATCAAATTAAAAAATAAGCGCATAACAATTTTCGACACACGGACACGACAGAGAAAACAGTTTTCGTCATCATTGTTCAAAAATTGTAACGTCTGTTGAGACGCTTTGAGGACATGAATTCCATCCACTTTACTTTACTGAGCAAAACTCTTTATTGTCGGCCATAACACATCACCAAAACATTAGTAAAAAAAATGATATCTAGCAAAACTGGTCATTTTCTGCAGTACAAACCAGACCAAAAGCAACTTTGTTATATCACCAGCAGCCGCTCGCTCTTTCTCACTTGCGCCAACACATGCACATATGGCACTTAGCCAGTGATGCGTTTACAGCCACACAAAAAGTCGGACAATTCCAACACCACACGTAAAGTGTAATTCCAGGTCGTTACACTATGATTTACCAATCAAATGTGTGCTTATTCTTGTGTCATTTATTAGGAATCTTAGTTTATAAATATTAATCATTAAATGCTGTTAGTATATTAAATAAATACTAATAAAAATATATTTTTTACAAACAGGAAGTTGCAGGAAAGTACACATGATCCCCCGCTTACATCTCATTGTGCAACATGTGAATGCGTTAATGGGAACTAAATGCAATGTCTGAAAGGGGTACAGACTATTTCCAAAGCAGGACCTCCACCCAGACAAACAATACAAGTACACAGTTCATGAAAAACAATATTTGTTGTTATTGTCATTGTAAGTGGGCCTAAACACTTATATTAGAAATGGAAATGACTGCTGTCATTTGATTATAATAATAAGAGAATGTTGTCTGTCTATCTGTGTTAGCCCTGCGGTGAGGTGGGGACTTGTCCAGGGTGTACACAGCCGTCCGCTTGAATGCAGCTGAGATAGGCTCCAGCGACCCCGAAAGATAGAAAATGGATGGATGGATGGAGATTGAAGTTGTTATTTAGTGAGGTTTGGGCCAGGTGTGCTGCTGGTGTAGCCACAGTGTGCACGTCTGATGTTGCTCACATGGACTCCACTCAATGCTCAGGGACTTTTTGCCTTTGCTCACACACATGAACAATTAGAGGGAACATTGGTTGGAACGTTAAATATCTTGTCTTTGCAGTCTATTCAATTGAATATAAGTTGAAAAAGATTTTCAAATCATTGTATTCGGTTTTTATTTACAATTTACACAACGTGACATCGGGGGCGGTACCCCTGGATTGGCAGACCGGGTTGGTGGTTCCTCTCTTTAAGAAGGGGAACCGGAGGGTGTGCTCTAACTATCGTGGGATCACACTCCTCAGCCTTCCCGGTAAGGTCTATTCAGGTGTACTGGAGAGGAGGCTACGCCGGATAGTCGAACCTCGGATTCAGGAGGAACAGTGTGGTTTTGGTCCTGGTCGTGGAACTGTGGGCAAGCTCTATACTCTCGGCAGGGTCTTTGAGGGTGCATGGGAGTTTGCCCAACCAGTCTATGTGTGTTTTGTGGACTTGGAGAAGGCATTCGACCGTGTCCCTCGGGAAGTCCTGTGGGGAGTGCTCAGAGAGTATGGGGTATCGGACTGTCTGATTGTGGTAGTCCGCTCCCTGTATGATCAGTGTCAGAGCTTGGTCCGCATTGCCGGCAGTAAGTCGGACACGTTTCCAGTGAGGGTTGGACTCCGCCAAGGCTGCCCTTTGTCACCCATTCTGTTCATAACTTTTATGGACAGAATTTCTAGGCGCAGTCAAGGCGTTGAGGGGATCTGGTTTGGTGGCTGCAGGATTAGGTCTCTGCTTTTTGCAGATGATGTGGTCCTGATGGCTTCATCTGGCCAGGATCTTCAGCTCTCACTGGATCGGTTCACAGCCGAGTGTGAAGCGACTGGGATGAGAATCAGCACCTCCAAGTCCGAGTCCATGGTTCTCGCCCGGAAAAGGGTGGAGTGCCATGTCCGGGTTGGGAAGGAGATCTTGCCCCAAGTGGAGGAGTTCAAGTACCTCGGAGTCTTGTTCACGAGTGAGGGAAGAGTGGATCGTGAGATCGACAGGCGGATCGTTGCGGCGTCTTCAGTAATGCGGACGCTGTATCGATCCGTTGTGGTGAAGAAGGACCTGAGCCGGAAGGCAAAGCTCTCAATTTACCGGTCGATCTACGTTCCCATCCTCACCTATGGTCATGAGCTTTGGGTTATGACCGAAAGGACAAGATCACGGGTACAAGCGGCCGAAACGAGTTTCCTCCGCCGGGTGGCGGGGCTCTCCCTTAGAGATAGGGTGAGAAGCTCTGTCATCCGGGGGGAGCTCAAAGTAAAGCCGCTGCTCCTCCACATCGAGAGGAGCCAGATGAGGTGGTTCGGGCATCTGGTCAGGATGCCACCCGAACGCCTCCCTAGGGAGGGGTTTAGGGCACGTCCGACCGGTAGGAGGCCGCGGGGAAGACCCAGGACACGTTGGGAAGACTATGTCTCCCGGCTGGCCTGGGAACGCCTCGGGATCCCACAGGAAGAGCTGGACGAAGTGGCTGGGGAGAGGGAAGTCTGGGCTTCCCTGCTTAGGCTGCTGCCCCCGCGACCCGACCTCGGATAAGCGAAAGAAGATGGATGGGATAGATGGACAATGTAACAACTTCACTGGTTATGGGTGTTGTACATGCGGGTGCCTCGAAACCAAAAGCTGCACAATGCAACAAATTGTTGTGTTTCTGTAATCCTTTGCACTTTACACTAAAACAGTCATGCTAGCACAGGTTTCTTCCTTGACGTTTTCTTGTCACCCTATCAATTTGTCCGCCTTTGTTTCCCTCTCATGATTCCCGCTATTACCCGTGATTTCTTCTCATTTGTATGTCATTCCTGCGTGGTGATTCATCCCCATGACACACCATTTGTTCTGTGCAAGTTGACGTGAATCATCTTTCCAAGAGTCAGCTGTCAATTTGGGATCACGGCGTCCTGGTGGGGAGAGGAGGTATTGTGTTTATCTGCAAGTGACAGCTGGCTGCAGGCAGCAAGGGAAATAGATCTGTCACCGTGTCTTGTTTGTCTGTGATCTGGCATCTGATCACACACCACCTTGAGTCTGGCAGACTCTGCAAACTCCCTCACTTCCTTTCCCCCCCCCCACACACCTCTCTTTCTTTCCTTCCTCTCTGGTCAGCGGCATTAGTCGTTATGAAATACAATCCCCTTACAGTCATAAACATTATTAGCTCCACATACTATTTATGGGTACGAGTGTCTGGACACAATGTAAAGGAGACGTTATTCTGTAGTGGTGTGACTTAGACCTTCCCTGACCGTGGTACAACAGTGGTGTGCCGCCAGGGCCAGCCAGGCCTTCTCTAATCATGATCATAATTAAAGATAAAAGTCATTTTTAATTTACTTTCCCTAAGTATATAAAAGTATTCATACTCTCTAAAATAGTGAACAAACTAGACAACTTGTCTTTTAGTAGTAAGTAAACAAACAAAGACTCCTAATTAGTCTGCAGTAACATATTGTGTCATTTATACACCTATTATTTTGTACACATTATTAAGGACAAACTGTAAAAATGTATTATTAATCTACTTGTTCATTTACTGTTAATATCTGCTTATTTCCTGTTTTAACATGTTCTATCTACACTTCTGTTAAAATGTAATAATCACTTATTCTTCTCTTCTTTGATACTTTACATTAGTTTTCGGATGATACCACAAATTTGTGTATCAATCCGATACCAAGTCGTTACATGATCATACATTGGTCATATTCAAAGTCCTTTATGTGTCCAGGGACATATTTCCTGAGTGTATAAACAATACCGGTATACCGTACAGCCCTATTAGACAGGATAGATTGGTAAAAATGACGCTGTGTGCGCAAAGTTGCGAGGTCCTGCGTCATTTTACAGGGATCGGTTGAATTTCTGTGAATTGCCAGAACTGCGCCATTGCAGATTTCCGGGCCTGACCGTTATCCCATCTTAAATGGTTTCACCCCGACCTTTGCAATTTCCCATCACAAGTACACGGATCACACACGGGTGTGTTCATTTAAATACCCAATTTCTAATACTTGATTGCTTTTGCTTTTCCTTTTGCTTGCTTTCTGTTTTTGGTACGTGTTATGATTTATGAGGAATAAATCATGTTCCTACCTGCACGCCTTGTCCAGAGTAGTCCGTCTGCATCCCGGGAGAACGAACCCTGCAGAAAGATGCAACCCCCCCACACGTGACAGATTCATTAGTATCGCGGTACTATACCAATACCCATACTTGCCAACCCTCCCGGATTTACGGGAGACTCCCGAAATTCAGCGTCTCTACCGAAAACCTCCCGGGACAAATTTTCTCCCGAAATTCATGCCCCCTCTAGCTCCATGCGGACCTGAGTGACGTCAGGTGCGCAAAACCACGTAAATCGTTGGCCAACCAAAAAGTAACCCCAGTATGCTATAGCCAACATTCACTAGGAGATGGCAACAGACAAACATAGATAACTCTATTACATTATTCCCCTTTTAGAAATGTATAGAAGTTACTCAAAATAAATAAACAACCCAACCAAAAAAATGCAGCAGCTCAATTAAAAAACTGTACTTAAGCCACATTCTTTTTTTTTTTTTTTTTTAGTACTGAACTCTTAACCCTCATTTGTAAAAAAAAAAAAATAACATGTTTATTATACAAACAGTATTTGTACACCTTTAACACAGATTTTTATACTGTCTTCAGAGATTCAGTTTTTTTTTTGGTGGTACTCGAAACCTTTCTGGGTACCTGCGAAAGGGTGTTCAGCATGGTTTGAAAAATAGTGACGGAGAATAGAACAAGGATGGACAATTCAACCCTTAACTCAACAATGAGTAGATGAGTGTTATGTGTGTGTATATGTGTAAATAAATGAACACTGAAATTCAAGTATTTCTTTTATTTATATGTATGTATATATATATATATATATATATATATATATATATATATATGTATAATAAAATAAAGATATATACAGCTAGAATTCACTGAAAGTCAAGTATTTCTTATATATATATATATATATATATATATGAAATAGGTTGCCGAGGTAGTTAAAAAGCTCCTCCGTGGCAAGGCCCCGGGGGTGGATGAGATCCGCCCGGAGTTCCTTAAGGCTCTGGATGTTGTGGGGCTGTCTTGGTTGACAAGACTCTGCAACATCGCGTGGACATCGGGGGCGGTACCTCTGGATTGGCAGACCGGGGTGGTGGTTCCTCTCTTTAAGAAGGGGAACCGGAGGGTGTGTTCCAACTATCGTGGGATCACACTCTTCAGCCTTCCCGGTAAGGTCTATTCAGGTGTACTGGAGAGGAGGCTACGCCGGATAGTCGAACCTCGGATTCAGGAGGAACAGTGTGGTTTTCGTCCTGGTCGTGGAACTGTGGACCAGCTCTATACTCTCGACAGGGTCCTTGAGGGTGCATGGGAGTTTGCCCAACCAGTCTACATGTGCTTTGTGGACTTGGAGAAGGCATTCGACCGTGTCCCTCGGGAAGTCCTGTGGGGAGTGCTCAGAGAGTATGGGGTAACGGACTGTCTTATTGTGGCAGTTCGCTCCCTGTATGATCAGTGTCAGAGCTTGGTCCGCATTGCCGGCAGTAAGTCGGACCCGTTTCCAGTGAGGGTTGGACTCCGCCAAGGCTGACCTTTGTCACCCATTCTGTTCATAACTTTTATGGACAGAATTTCTAGGCGCAGTCAGGGCGTTGAGGGGATCTGGTTTGGTGGCTGCAGGATTAGGTCTCTGCTATTTGCAGATGATGTGGTCCTGATGGCTTCCTCTGGCCAAGATCTTCAGCTCTCGCTGGATCGGTTCGCAGCCGAGTGTGAAGCGACTGGGATGGGAATCAGCACCTCCAAGTCCGAGTCCATGGTTCTCTCCCGGAAAAGGGTGGAGTGCCATCTCCGGGTTGGGGAGGAGATCTTGCCCCAAGTGGAGGAGTTCAAGTACCTCGGAGTCTTGTTCACGAGTGGGGGAAGAGTGGATCGTGAGATCGACAGGCGGATCGGTGCGGCATCTTCAGTAATGCGGACGCTGTATCGATCCGTTGTGGTGAAGAAGGAGCTGAGCCGGAAGGCAAAGCTCTCGATTTACCGGTCGATCTACGTTCCCATCCTCACCTATGGTCATGAGCTTTGGACCGGTAGGAGGCCACGGGGAAGACCCAGGACACGCTGGGAAGACTATCTCTCCCGGCTGGCCTGGGAACGCCTCGGGATCCCCCGGGAGGAGCTGGACGAAGTGGCTGGGGAGAGGGAAGTCTGGGCTTCCCTGCTTAAGCTGCTGCCCCCGCGACCCGACCTCGGATAAGCGGAAGAAGATGGATGGATGGATGGATATATGAAATACTTGACTTGGTGAATTCTAGCTGTAAATATACTCCTCCCCTCTTAGCCCCGCCCCCAACCACCCACCCACCCCCCACCTCCCGAAATCGGAGGTCTCAAGGTTGGCAAGTATGCCAATACCGGTATACCGTACAACCCTATTAGACAGGATAGATTGGTAAAAATGACGCTATGTGCGCAAAGTTGCGAGGTCCTGCGTCATTTTGCACGGATCGGTTGAATATGTGTGAATTGCCAGAACTGCGCCATTGCAGATTTCCGGGACTGACCGTTATCCCATCTTAAACGGTTTCACCCCGACCTTTGCAATTTCCCATCACAAGTACATGGATCACACACGGGTGTGTTCATTTAAATACCCAATTTCTAATACTTGATTGCTTTTTGCTTCAAAAGCTATGTTTTTTTCCACCCTTTCCCCGCCTCGGCGATTGCTTCACAGGGACGGCACAATGCGGCTTTTCTGTCCGCTCAGCAAGATGAATCCCAGTTAGCCCCCCCGCTCTTAATTTTCACAGATGGCCGGGCTCTGGTAATGAATTGTTCCCGATACAAACCTGCCGCCCTGTTGTGCAGAACCTTCCATTGAGCGGCCCGGGTCATTTGATCGGCTCCCTTGCGTGTCATTACTTGGTGGCTCTCCGTTTTTAGGTTGATATGGGCTCACCGTAAACACACTCCATCCTCTCCTGGGCTTCTGCAAAGGCCAAAAACAGAGGAAATTCTTTTATTTGTCAACTCATAGGTTTGTTTGCTTGGAGCTGTTTCACTAAGCACTCGCCCGTCTGTTTGCGCTCCCGCTGCAGCGTTTGATGTGTGTCTCTACTTGTACGCCGCCGTGTTGACGTTTGACCAGAGTGCCTCCGTAATCACTTTTTTTCTCCTCTCGCTGCCTGTGAGCAGGAGCTGTATAAACACGTCTTTGGGAGGGAAATGGATCACTCCTCATTACCGGGGGAAGGCTGAGAGACGGGAGGAGCACAGCTGAGTGATCCTGAGTGGAAGCAGGCACACGTGTAGGATGTCATACACGAAGAAAACACTCCCATAACGAGTTAATGACATTTTTTTTTTTTTTTTCGTAAAGAATAAAACACATATAAACAATATTAAACTCACTCTAGATCAGGCCTGGGCAATTATTTGGACTCAGGGGGCCAAATTTAGAGAAAAAAAAAAATGTTTGGGGGCTGGCATATCTATTTTTAGGAACACTAATACAATGAAAATGTGTGCCGCATTATGAAGCCTAAAATAGCACAACAAAGACCCCGGACTGTTAAACAACTTAATCTGTACATCAAGCAAGAATGGGAAATAATTCCACCTGAAAAGCTTCAAAATGTCCCTTGTGGATCAACAAAGTTTGTCTAAGTCTAAATCTAATACAGGTTTTGGAGCAACATATGTTGCCATCCAAGCAACGTTACCATGGACGCCCCTGCTTATTTCAGCAAGGCAATGCCAAGCCACGTGTTACAACAGCGTGGCTTCATAGTAAAAGAGTGCGGGTACTAGACTGGCCCGCCTGCAGTCCAGACCTGTCTCCCATTGAAAATGTGTGGCGCATTATGAAGCCTAAAATAGCACAACGGAGACCCCCGGACTGTTGAACAACTTAAGCTGAGTGTTGTTAAAAGGAAAGGCCATGTAACACAGTGGTAACAATGCCAATGTGACAACTTTGTTGCAATGTGTTGCTGCCTTTAAATTCTAAATTAATGATTATTTGCAAAAAAAAACAAAAGTTTCTCAGTGTGAACATGAAATATCTTGTCTTTGCAGTCTATTCAATTGAATATAAGTTGAAAAGGATTTGTTGTATTCTCTTTTTATTTACCATTTACACAACGTGACAACTTCACTGCTTTTGGCTTTTGTACATGACATAAATAATTACATAATTACAGCCTGCATACAAAACAAACACTGTTGGAGGTCTTTTGAGGGCTTTATATATTGGCTGAATAGGTCATCTCCCTGTTAGTTGCATTGTTAGATGTCTCGTACTCAGTGTTGGGTTAGTTACTGAAAACCAGTAACTAGTTACAGTTACTAGTTACTTTATTTCAAAAGTAACTCAGTTACTAACTCAGTTACTTACACCAAAAAGTAATGCGTTACTGTGAAAAGTAACTATTTAGTTACTTCTTTTTTTTTCTTCTTTTTTTTTTAAAGCTCCCATTAATGCCTTTTTAGCCTTCATTTCAGTACTGTTATTGCACTGGACAATAATACAATCTGTTGATCAACTTGACATGCATTTTTATTTTCCTTTTAACATAATGAAAAACAGTGCAACATAAAAAGGCATTTCTCCTTTCTTTAAACTTGGACCAATGACCATTAATAAAAAACAACTTAAAGTGCAACATAAGAAAGCACATCATCTTCCTTGAAAGATAGGTAGTGAAATAAAGCCTGACATCTGGAGTGATGCTGTTGTCTTCCACACTTGGAGCCATGGATTGTAGAATCCTTGTTTTCAGTGGCAGGATCATTGACATAGATGGTGAAGTTTCAGTGCTCAGTAGAGATGCAACAGTTTTGAGGGGTTTAAGCGCCTGGAGGACCTCCTCTGCCACTCTCACATCGTCATCAGAGAGGGTGATGATGTCTTTGACATTTGTCTTCAGGGTCTTGTGGGTCAATGCAGAGTATATAGCTGCCTGCTGCTCCAACATATCATAAGTGGAGTTCCACCTTGTTGGGACATCATGTATGAGCTTTATGAGTAGTCAGCTTTAGCATTTCTTGCTTTGTCTTAAACACATGAGCAGCTGTTGTGCTTGGGTGGAAGTAGGGAACCTCCTTCCTGATCCTCCCAAGGAGGCGCTCCATCCTATTGACTAGATGTGATGCCAAATTCACTACATGTGCAAAGCACCTATCTGTGGTCCCAGTCCTGCCTCATTCACTGCATTTATTTGATTTTTGGCATTATCACGTGTGACTGGGATATCTTTATCTTCCATTCCTCCACTGCTTGTGTCAGTACCTGCGCAAGGTGACTCTCGTAGAGGGGGCGTGTCTTCTCATCTCCTAGTATGCTGTGATGAAGTGAGCGCTTATAGTTCCGCTGGACGTCCACCCGTCTGTCGTGAGCGCAACAGCTGATGCTCGGGATAGTTCATCCACAACTTTTTTGTACTCCTGCTCATAAAGATCTGGCACAATCTTATCACTGAAGTAGGTGCGCGACGGGGTGTCGTAACGTGGCTCAAGCACGTTCAGCATGTGTTTAAAACCCTCGTTTTGCACAACCGAGTCTGCACTTATAAACACACCGATTAAATGGCGCAGGCCGTTCAAGCTCCTCCGTTACTCCGCTCGCCATGACCACGCTGTGTGTGGAGGACTGAACGTGCCAACAACTTTTTTTTTTTGATGAGGTGGCGACTAATTGCCGCTTTCCGCCCGGATGCAGCTGAGATAGGCTCAAGCACCCCCCGCAACCCCAAAAGGGACAAGCGGTAGAAAATTGGATGGATGGATATCAAACCGCGGATCACGTGTGTCCCTCCCCTCCCCACACACGCCTCTTTTCTTCTCTCCGGCGTGTGACAGAGGAAGATTCAGAACGACACCGCAGCGCTTGTTTCTAGTCGATACTAAAAAATAACGTAAAATAACGCAGTAACGCATCATGTAGTAACGGTAACTGAGTTACTGGATATAAAAAATAACGCGTTAGATTACTCGTTACCGCCGAAACTAAGTCCCAACACTGCTCGTACTCATACTTGCCAACCTTGAGACCTCCGATTTCGGGAGGTGGGGGCGGGGCGTGGTTGGGGGTGTGGTTAAGAGGGGAGGAGTATATTGACAGCTAGAATTCACCAAGTCAAGTATTTCATACATATATATATATATATATATATATATATATATATATATATATATATATATATATATATATATATATATATATATATATATATGTATATACTGTATATATATATATATATATATATACTGTATGTATATATATATATATATATATATATATATATATATATATATATATATATATATATATATATATACATATATATCTACATCCTGAAAATATGCAAACAAAACTGTGTTTAGATAATTGATACTTCAAACTTGCATAAATAAATCTTAAGAAATATAACATAACTTGGCTTCTGAGAGCTTCAAAATGTAATGAATAAAATGCTAAAGTTGTTGATAAAAAAGCAATTATTTTAATAATTAAATATGGTCATTTTAAATGAATCATGATCATTTAAAATTAATTATTTCAAATATGTTTATTTTAATGTATAATTCTATGGCTGGATGTAATAAGGAGTCAGAAAAAAATACAAATAAAAATACAATTAATTTTGATGTTTTTAGCAAATTATAGTAAAAATGTATTTCTTTTTTTTTTTTTTTTAATTAATAAATATATTTATTTTTAGGTAAGATAAACATAATAATACAATGTATCTCTAGTCTGGATGATTTAGTTCTTGTCACCCTGTTGTCCTCCCGTCGTGAAAAAAGGCTGTCCTCACTCAGGTCCGCATGGACCGGCTGAAAATCGGGAGATTTTCTGGAGAATATTTGTCCCCGGGAGGTTTTCGGGAGAGGCGCTGAATTTCGGGAGTCTCCCGGAAAATTCGGGAGGGTTGGCAAGTATGCTCTTACTGCCACTTTTTCAATATTCACTACGCACGGAAAAGGGAAAAGGTGTGTCCTCGTCTCACATAAAGATTGGGGATGATGGGCACGAGTCCAAAAAAGTGCAGGTCCCCTTTTAATGTTAACATTAGTCAGCAGGTCCACATTTTGTTAGTATAACCACTAATTAAAATGTACTTTTCTAATTCTCAGCACTAAACATTCATCAGTGTTATCGGAAAAAACGTTTTCTGTTGTTGTCTTCACTGACAAAGGAATCACATTCTAAGTAAACTTCATATTTGCATCATTTTTGTGCATGTATGCTGTTTTGTAGCCTTGCAAATGTTAATTGGTGTATTCCCTTTAATTTATGCAAATAAGGAGGATATTCAGACGTGCACATGTGCCTTAGCAGCTGTTCATTTCATTCAGTACAGCATAAAAAAAAAAGTTGCTTTTTGACTGCTGAATGCAAATGATGCTTCTTTTCATTCAGGGAATTACAAATTAGTTTCTTAGTTAATGTTTGAAAATGTAAATTACCATGTTGAACTTTAATTTTCAGTGCATTTTATGATTTGACATTAGCACATAATACTTTTTTTATTTATTTTTTTACTCTGGTGAGTTGTATGATTCATCATTTTAACAGCACAGTCAAATAAATCATTTTTAAAATCATATTAATCACAGTAAATAACTTGCATCATTTAAATACCATTAAAAAAAAAAAACGTCGATATTGTATTGTTAGAATGTCATACTATAATTTGTTTTAAGCTTTTACTTGAATGAACGCCATTTATTTGTTGAAAACGTGTTAACAGTTTTATGTAAAGCAGGGGTGTCAAACGTATGAATGTGGTAACTTTAACATAAACAACAAAAACGTAATTCTGAGAAAATAAAATCGACGTACGGCCCACAAACAGGTTTTATCCGGCCCGCGGGATGAGTTTGCTAAGTATAAAAATGAGCCATCATTTTGGAATGAAATAAACTGCTGTTCTAAATGTGTCCACTAGATGTCACAATAGCAATTCTTTGTATCTTTGAAGATGATGCTACATATGTTAAAACATAAATAAACCACATGGTGTTAGTGTCACGGCGGGGTTCGTTCTCACGGGATGCAAAAGGACGACTCTGGACAGGACTTGCAGGTAGGAACATCCAAAACTCAAAGAGATACAAACAAAAAGGAACACAAGACGAATGCACAACGCGCTGATCGCACTTGGAGTTAAAGCACAAAAACTTAGCGCAGGAAACAGAAGCTAACACTTAGCATGGACTATGGACAAGCAATACTCAGAGAACTGTGGCATGAAACTAACAAGACCTACGTGGCAAGGCATGAGGCAAACAATGGCGCCAGGACGACTGACTGGCAAAGTTGCAGGCTTAAATAATGCCTTTGATTAGTGCTTGCGAAGCAGGTGAACGGGCGAACACTAATCAGAGCCAGGTGGAAATAATAAGTAACCATGGTAACAAACAAGGGTGCACAAAAACAGGAACTAAGGGAGTCCAAAACTAACAGAACATAACAAAAACAGGATCCGGATCGCAGATCATGACAGTTAGTGCACCAGTTGAGGAAAATGATCAAACTACATAAATACTATTATTTCCATCCATCCATCCATCCATCTTCTTCCGCTTATCCGAGGTCGGGTCGCGGGGGCAGCAGCTTAAGCAGGGAAGCCCAGACTTCCCTCTCCCCAGCTACTTCGTCCAGCTCCTCCCGGGGGATCCTGAGGCGTTCCCAGGCCAGCTGGGAGAGATAGTCTTCCCAGTGTGTCCTGGGTCTTCCCCGTGGCCTCCTACCGGTCGGACGTGCCCGAAACACCTTCATAGGGAGGCGTTCGGGTGGCATCCTGACCAGATGCCCGAACCACCTCATCTGGCTCCTCTCCATGTGGAGGAGCAGCGGCTTTACTTTGAGCTCCTCCCGGATGACAGAGCTTCTCACCCTATCTCTCTAAGGGAGAGACCCGCCACCCGGCGGAGGAAACTCATTTCGGCCGCTTGTACCCGTGATCTTGTCCTTTCGGTCATAACCCAAAGCTCATGACCATAGGTGAGGATGGGAACGTAGATCGACCGGTAAATCGAGAGCTTTGCCTTCCGGCTCAGCTCCTTCTTCACCACAACGGATCGATACAGCGTCCGCATTACTGAAGACGCCGCACCGATCCGCCTGTCGATCTCACGATCCACTCTTCCCTCACTCATGAACAAGACTCCGAGGTACTTGAACTCCTCCACTTGGGGCAAGATCTCCTCCCCAACCCGGAGATGACACTCCACCCTTTTCCGGGAGAAAACCATGGACTCGGATTTGGAAGTGCTGATTCCCATCCCAGTCACTTCACACTCGGCTGCGAACCGATCCAGTGAGAGCTGAAGATCCTGACCAGATGAAGCCATCAGGACCACATCATCTGCAAATAGCCACCAAACCAGATACCCTCAACGCCCTGACTGCGCCTAGAAATTCTGTCCATAAAGGTTATGAACAGAATCGGTGACAAAGGGCAGCCTTGGCGGAGTCCAACCCTCACTGGAAACAGGTCCGACTTACTGCCGGCAATGCGGACCAAGCTCTGACACTGATCATACAGGGAGCGAACCGCCACAATAAGACAGTCCGATACCCCATACTCTCTGAGCACTCCCCACAGGACTTCCCGAGGGACACGGTCGAATGCCTTCTCCAAGTCCACAAAGTACATGTAGACTATTATTTGATAGGTATAAAAATGTACCTGAAATTTTTGAATGAATTAAACTGCTGTTCTAAATGTGTCCACTAGATGTCGCAATAGCAATTCTGAACATTATCACATAATTTATTCAGAAATTATAAATAATGACAAATAAAGGTAGAATACTATTATTTGCTAAGTATAAAAATGAGCCGAAACTTTTGAATGAAATAAGCTGCTTTTCTAAATGTGTCCACTAGATGTCACAATAGCAATTCTTTGTATCTTATGCTGCATATGTTAAAAAATAAATAAACCACATGTTAGTGCAACAGTCGAGGAAAATGAGCAAACTACATAACCAACATCCTGTAAATTGATTTTGATATTATTATTTTTTTTCTTGACAGATTGAAAATTAACACCAATGACTTGACTGATGAACATTATCACATAATTTATTCAGAAAGTATAAATAACGACAAATAAAGGTAAAATACTATTATTTGCTAAGTATAAAAATGAGCTGACACTTTTTGAATGAAACAAACTGCTGTTCTAAATGTGTCCACTAGATGTCACAACAACAATTCTTTATATGTTAAAAGATAAATAAACCACAACATGTAAGTGTAAAAAAAACAACAACATTATGATTTGTACATTTTCAAAATGTGCTTGTTCTATTTTTAAACAAAAAGTTGTCTTTATTTGAAAGTTATCGCGCCGTGATTTCACCAGTCCGGCCACTCTTGGGAGTAGATGTTTCCCCCGTGTGGCCCCCCTCCATCTAAAATGAGTTGGACACCCCTGCTCTAAAGTCTCATCAGGATGTATTCTGAAGCTACATTCATCACAGAGTCTCCTCACTCATCATGCATTGACCTGATCACTAAGCGTATGGCATGCGCCCGCAGCCTTCCAGGTAACCATGCGTGGTGAAGGTAAAGAAGCGTGTGCAGTGAACACATGATTCATGCGTGCATTTTTTTTTATGATTAATCAAATGCGACTTTGACAGCCAGCCAACCATTAAACAAGTGCCTCAGTGGTATGCTAAAATCAGACTTCCATCCGTCCATTTTCTACCGCTTGTCCCCTTTGATGCATTTTGATAACATTCTGAGCAGTGCAACCCTCTGTAAGTCTATCACCTGTGGTAATTGTTTACATCCCTCAGGAGTGTGTTGTTGTTGTGTTGCCAGTATTGACTGCACAGAGATCCCTCTTGTGTTCTTTTAACACCCTTCACATATCTCTCTCCATCTTTTGCCCGGTGGACTGGCCTCATTCCAAGGCCCTCGGCAATATCTGCACTGCAAAAACTGAAATCTAAGCATACTTGCCAACCTTGAGACCTCCGATTTCGGGAGGTGGGGGGTGGGGGGTGTGGCGGGGGCGTGGTTGGGGGCGTGGTTAAGATATATATATATATAAGAAATATTTGACTTTCAGTGAATTCTAGCTATATATATATATCGTCAACCATCCGCCATCCACCCGATGTAACATTTGATCAGAACCGCACCCGCCCGTTGTTATATATCTAATATAGACGATGCAAGGCATTAGTGAGGTTATAAAGCTTTTGCCTGTTAAAGAAAGGAGACTGATCCAATGCAGCACAGACATTCGCGTGCCACGCTGTCACGACCCAGACGCACACCAGTGCGCAATTATATGGGAGCCGCGCTGAGCGCACCTCCAAGCGCGTCTCGCTGCCGGCGACGGCCGGGTATGGGCCCGACGCTCCAGCGCCATCCATTTTCAGGGCTAGTTGATTCGGCAGGTGGGTTGTTACACACTCCTTAGCGGGTTCCGACTTCCATGGCCACCGTCCTGCTGTCTATATCAACCAGGGTGAGCCCCACCCCTTTCGTGAGCGCACTGCGCGCGGAGTGACCCCTGTTACGCGCCCCCGGCAACAGGGGTGGCGGGCAGGTAAGCTGCGCGGGCGGAGCGCGCGGAGTGACCCCTGTTACGAGCCCCCGGCCACGGGGGTGGCGGGCAGGTAAGCTGCATACCTGCTGCGCGTGACGCCGGCCGCGGCGAAGGCGGACGAGGCGGGGTGTCGGTGCGGTGGGCGCGGTGGTGACCCTGGACGTGTGTCGGGCCCTTCTCGCGGATCGCCTCAGCTACGGCTCCCGGTTGGGGCACTCTCGGGGGAAGGGGCCTCGGTCCCGGACCCCGGCGAGGCGTCCCTTCTCCGCTCCGTAAAAGTGTCCATCTCTTTTCTTTTTTTTTTCTTCTGTTGTGGCATATGCTGCAGGTGCCTGCTCGTTTTTCGTATGTGGGTAACAACATTTAACTATGTATATATATTTCCCAATTGATTTAACTGCCACCCGCCTGAATCTATTTAAAATCTAATTTTTTTTATTTCAACCGCCCGACCCGACCCGACCCGCAGATAAAATCTATTTTTTTTTAATTTCATCCGCCCGATCCGCGGATAATCCGCGGACTCCGCGGTTGTGCCCGCAAACCGTGCATCTCTAATATATATATATATATATATATATATATATATATATATAAAATAAATACTTGAATTTCAGTGTTCATTTACAAACTACAACTCACAAAACACTTTAGAGTTAGGCTCCACCATCAGAATGTGTACTTAAACTTATAAAGATCACATGGATATTATTCAGTGAGTTGATTCACCAAAACTAACCTGTTATACAGGAGGAAAAAGCACACAGGACGTTTCAATTGTTCACAGACTGGGTCGCGCTCATCAGAATGACAAGACACTTCCGGTCTGCAGGTGATAGCATTCAATTGGGAAGAAACGCCCTACTGCCCCCTACTGACCAATGTGAATACTGATAAATGTGTAATGACAGCTCCAAAAACGAATTCAAACCACAAAATAAAATGAATAAATCAACACAAAAATGTGACACATTATGGGTGGGTCACATATGCATGTACAGTAGATGGCAGTATTGTCCTGTTTAAAAGTGTCACAACATTGCTGTTTACGGCAGACGAACTGCTTTACGGTAGACACTGTTGTTGTGTGTCGTCAACACGTCACTCGGGTCCGCCTGAATTTCGGGAGTTTTTCGGGAGAAAATTTGTCCCGGGAGGTTTTCGGGAGAGGCGCTGAATTTCGGGAGTCTCCCGGAAAATCCGGGAGGGTTGGCAAGTATGAATCTAAGTAAGATGAAATATCTCAAATAAGGGTGATATTTGCTTATTTTCTGTCTGATAAAATCATTCTTCTCACTAAGCAGATTTCATGTTATGGAGTGTTTTACTTGTTTTAAGGGTTTTGGTCCTAAATCAGGGGTGGGTAATTAATTTTTACCGTGGGCCGCATGAGCAACCTGAGCACTGCTGGAGGGCCACACCGACAATATTTCAATACAATTTTGCTCAAATTATTTTTTATATACCGTACGATAAATAATAATAATAATTTCATTTAACCTAACTTAACTTTATACAAAAGCAGATTGCTTTTGATGGTTTTATTTTTAACACTGTCTCACACAACACTTCCTGATGTATTATACAATGCAAAAATGTCAATTTCTGTCACTTTATCCTGCATCCTCTTTAAAAGTCCAACATTTTTCCCCGTCAGATTTGGACAACCATCTGTTGTCACACCTGCCAGCTTGTCCTATTTCAGTCCTAACATGTCCAAACACGCATTTACCTATGTGAACAAGTCATTACCTGTGGTTGTCTCTTTAATTGACTGCATGGCTGCCAGCTCCTCCGTGATTTGAAAGTCTGCAGTTATCCCACGTAAGAAGATGAGCAGCTGGGCGGTGTCACGTGCATCGCAGCTCTCATCCAAAGCCAGCGAAAAACAGTGAAAGTCGGCCGTTCTGTTCTTCAGCTGAAGCTCCAAGTTTCCAGCGATGGTCTCAATTTGCCTCGTTACAGTGCGTCGGGAGAGTGACACGTTCTCAAATGCGGCCCTCTTCTCCGGTCATATCAGCGCAACAGAGTCCAATAAGCACTCCTTAATAAACTCTCCGTCAGAAAACGCCTTACTTTTTCTGGCAATTTTGTGAGAAATGATGAAACTTGTCCTGATGGCTGCATCTCTGGGGGTGTGAAATTTGGCAAACAGTCCTTGTTGGGTTTGCAGTTTTACCATCGTTGTATTGCATACTCGACATAGATACTTTTTAAAATGTATTTTGTAATTTATGATTGGCCTCACGCGGGCCGAACAGGGACGCACAAAGGGCCCGCCGAATGCCCAGGTCTAGTGTACAGGAAGGCGGGGAAGAAGAGGGGAAAAAGGCAGCCAAAATGGTCAAAAGTCCCAATTGTGTCCAAAATACCTCCCCGGGTTCCAGTCCCACGAGTCCCGCCGCCGGCCGCACAAGTCCCGGGATGCAAAAAATGTCCAAAACGCAACCAAGCAAAGTTCCACGGGAAGTGGGGGAGAAAAGTGAGAAAAGTCGGCAAAAGTCCCAAAAATTTTTCAAAAATCATGTCCGGGTTCGAGTCCCACAAGTCCCGCCGCCGGCCGCGCAAATCCTGGGATGCCCAAAATGCACCCAGCAAAGTCGCACTGGAAGGCGGGGAGAAAAGTGAGAAAAGTCGGCAAAAGTCCCAAAAATGTTAAAAAATCACACCCGGGATGCCCACACCCAGCTAAGTCCCACGGGGAGGGGGGATACAAGTTGGAAAAGTACAGTCAATACAGTCGATTATACAGCATTATTCACATGTGAATAATGCTGTATAATAGACTGTATTTATGGTATTCACTACATTTATTAAATACAGTCTATCATACAACATTATTCACATGTGAATATTATAAATACAGTCTATTATACAGCATTATTCACATGTGAATAATATAAATATAGTCTATTATACAGCATTATTCACATGTGAATAATATAAATATAGTCTATTATACAGCATTATTCACATGTGAATATTATAAATACAGTCTATTATACAGCATTATTCACATGTGAATAATATAAATATAGTCTATTATACAGCATTATTCACATGTGAATAATATAAATATAGTCTATTATACAGCATTATTCACATGTGAATAACATAAATACAGTCTATTATACAGCATTATTCACCTGTGAATAACAAATACAGTCTATTATACAGCATTATTCACATGTGAATAACATAAATACAGTCTATTATACAGCATTATTCACATGTGAATAATATAAATACAGTCTATTATACAGCATTATTCACATGTGAATAACATAAATACAGTCTATTATATAGCATTATTCACATGTGAATAATATAAATACAGTCTATTATACAGCATTATTCACATGTGAATAATATAAATACAGTCTATTATACAGCATTATTCACATGTGAATAATATAAATACAGTCTATTATACAGCATTATTCACATGTGAATAATATAAATACAGGTTCGAGTCCCACATGGAGAACCCGGGTGTGATTTTTGAACATTTCACCGACTTTTCTCCTCGCCCAAAGTGGGACTTTGCTGGGCACATTTTGGACATTTTGGGCATCCCGACCGACGACGGGACTTGTGGGACTCGAACCTGGGTAGGTATTTAGAACATTTTTTGGACTTTTGCCGACTTTTCCAACTTTTCCAAATTGTCTTGTTCTATTGGCAGATAATAGTTTTGTCAATTTTTGTATTTTTTTGCAGTGTGGATTGCTCAATCTTTTTTTTATTTTATTTTATTATTTTGTTACTGTCCCCTTGCTCCTTTGGTCTGGAACTGTACCTGGTAAATGCAGAATTGCAGTGAACTCAGCAGGGTGCAATTATGCGGCTGCATCCAGAGTTAAACACGACGCTCGGTCTCTCTGCACTTGTCGGCTGCAGCCGGGAGGTAATGGTCTTTCTTTTTCCTTTTTCCCCCGTCAGCAGCCGGTTGATGAGTTGCCAGAGTAATTGCTTTGCGGTTTGACCTTTTAGTTTTTCAAACAAGTGCTCTGGTCAAGGATCTTCACTGGCCAGTTGACATCTGGAAAGATGACTCCTGTATTAGTTCTCCTGTTTGTGTTGTCTGGACGCTGGAAACGTATGATAACCTCTTCAAGGTTTCTCTTATAATCATTTCTTTGTGGCGATCACAAGTTGGTTTGGCGCTGGATGTTGCCCTCATTCCTAAACACCTTATAATGGGACTGTGTGTGAAAATAGCTGGTTGTTTCAACTGCCGTACAATAGATGGCGTGACACTGATTTATCGGTTTGTACAGTATACCGGTATTAGTATAGTACCGCGATACTAATGAACCATATTCGGTACTATACCGCCTCTAAAAAGTACCGGTCCCCCACCACTCAGCCCCTCTGTCGTTGCTGGTTTTACAAGAAGACAAGCACATGTGAATAATGCTGTATAATAGACTGTATTTATGTTATTCACATGTGAATAATGCTGTATAATAGACTGTATTTATATTATTCACATGTGAACAATGCTGTATAATAGACTGTATTTATATTATTCACATGTGAATAATGCTGTATAATAGACTGTATTATTCACATGTGAATAATGCTGTATAATAGACTGTATTTATATTATTCACATGTGAATAATGCTGTATAAGAGACTGTATTTCTATCATTCACATGTGAATAATGCTATATAATAAAATGTATTTATATTATTCACATGTGAATAATGCTGTATAATAGGATGCATTTATATTATTCACATGTGAATAATGCTGTTTAATAGACTGTATTTCTATCATTCACATGTGAATAATGCTATATAATAAAATGTATTTATATTATTCACATGTGAATAATGCTGTATAATAGACTGTATTTATATTATTCACGTGTGAATAATGCTGTACAATAGACTGTATTTATATTATTCACGTGTGAATAATGCTGTATAATAGACTGTATTTATATTATTCACTTGTGAATAATGCTGTATAATAGGATGCATTTCTATCATTCACATGTGAATAATGCTATATAATAAAATGTATTTATATTATTCACATGTGAATAATGCTGTATAATAGACTGTATTTATGTTATTCAATGCTGTATAATAGACTGTATTTATATTATTCACGTGTGAATAGTGCTGTACAATAGACTGTATTTATATTATTCACGTGTGAATAATGCTGTATAATAGACTGTATTTATATTATTCACTTGTGAATAATGCTGTATAATAGGATGCATTTCTATCATTCACATGTGAATAATGCTATATAATAAAATGTATTTATATTATTCACATGTGAATAATGCTGTATAATAGACTGTATTTATGTTATTCAATGCTGAATAATAGACTGTATTTATATTATTCACGTGTGAATAATGCTGTACAATAGACTGTATTTATATTATTCACGTGTGAATAATGCTGTATAATAGACTGTATTTATATTATTCACTTGTGAATAATGCTGTATAATAGGATGCATTTCTATCATTCACATGTGAATAATGCTATATAATAAAATGTATTTATATTATTCACATGTGAATAATGCTGTATAATAGACTGTATTTATGTTATTCAATGCTGTATAATAGACTGTATTTATATTATTCACGTGTGAATAATGCTGTATAATAGACTGTATTTATATTTTTCACATGTGAATAATGCTGTATAATAGACTGTATTTATAATATTCACATGTGAATAATGCTGTACAATAGACTGTATTTATATTATTTACATGTGAATAATGCTGTATAATAGACTATTTATATTATTCACATGTGAATAATGCTGTATAATAGACTGTATTTATATTATTCACATGTGAATAATGCTGTATAATAGACTGTATTTATGTTATTCACATGTGAATAATGCAGTACAATAGACTGTATTTATGTTATTCACATGTGAATAATGCTGTACAATAGACTGTATTTATCTTATTCACATGTGAATAATGCTGTGTAATAGACTGTATTTATGTTATTCACATGTGAATAATGCTGTATAATAGACTGTATTTATGTCATTCACATGTGAATAATGCTGTATAATAGACTGTATTTCTATCATTCACATGTGAATAATGCAGTATAATAGACTGTATTTATATTATTCACATGTGAATAATGCTGTATAATAGACTGTATTTATATTATTCACATGTGAATAATGCTGTATAATAGACTGTATTTATGTTATTCACATGTGACAAATGCTGCGTAATAGGATGCATTTATATTATTCACATGTGAATAATGCTGTATAATAGACTGTATTTATGTTATTCACATGTGAATAATGCTGTATAATAGACTGTATTTGTTATTAACATGTGAATAATGCTGTATAATAGACCGTATTTGTTATTAACATGTGAATAATGCTGTATAATAGACTGTATTTATGTTATTCACATGTGAATAATGCTGTATAATAGACTGTATTTATATTATTCACATACGAATAATGCTGTATAATAGACTGTATTTATATTTTTCACATGTGAATAATGCTGTATAATAGACTGTATTTATAATATTCACATGTGAATAATGCTGTACAATAGACTGTATTTATATTATTTACATGTGAATAATGCTGTATAATAGACTATTTATATTATTCACATGTGAATAATGCTGTATAATAGACTGTATTTATATTATTCACATGTGAATAATGCTGTATAATAGACTGTATTTATGTTATTCACATGTGAATAATGCAGTACAATAGACTGTATTTATGTTATTCACATGTGAATAATGCTGTACAATAGACTGTATTTATCTTATTCACATGTGAATAATGCTGTGTAATAGACTGTATTTATGTTATTCACATGTGAATAATGCTGTATAATAGACTGTATTTATGTCATTCACATGTGAATAATGCTGTATAATAGACTGTATTTCTATCATTCACATGTGAATAATGCTGTATAATAAAATGTATTTATATTATTCACATGTGAACAATGCAGTATAATAGACTGTATTTATGTTATTCACATGTGAATAATGCTGTATAATAGACTGTATTTATATTATTCACATGTGAATAATGCTGTATAATAGACTGTATTTATGTTTTTCACATGTGAATAATGCTGTATAATAGACTGTATTTATGTTATTCACATGTGAATAATGCTGTATAATAGACTGTATTTATATTATTCACATGTGAATAATGCTGTATAATAGACTGTATTTATGTTATTCACATGTGAATAATGATGTTTAATAGACTGTATTTCTATCATCCATATGTGAATAATGCTGTATAATAAAATGTATTTATATTATTCACATGTGAATAATGCTGTATAATAGACTGTATTTATATTATTCACATGTGAATAATGCTGCATAATAGGATGCATTTCTATTATTCACATGTGAATAATGCTGTATAATATACTGTATTTATGTTATTCACATGTGAATAATTGCTGTATAATAGACTGTATTTATGTTATTCACATGTGAATAACGCTGTACAATAGACTGTATGTATGTTATTCACATGTGAATAATGCTGTATAATAGGATGCATTTATATTATTCACATGTGAATAATGCTGTATAATAGACTTTATTTATATTATTCACATGTGAATAATGCTGTATAGTAGACTGTATGTATATTATTCACATGTAAAACATTTTTATTGTTTATTGTGAGCGAACTGTGGTGCTGAATTCCCCCCAGGGATCAATAAAGTACGTTCTATTCTATTCTCTATTATGTCTAAAGAATGTTGCTTAAGCAGGACATTGAGAGTAAAAACAGACACATTCAAGCAGTGTAAGGCTCTGATGTTTACTCCCACATTATTTAGTGAAAAGTGACTCGTATCACCTTGTGTCTATTTACACAACACACATGTTCGCTACACTGAGGAAATTGCAGGGGGATTACCTGCCAGCTGAGGAAGGAACAGACAGAGTGCGTGCAGTTGTGTGTCGGTCGCACGCGACTCGTGTGCTTTTATTTTTTAACGTGTGCATGGTGCGGGAAGGAATCGGGCGTTTGGTTGTTGGTGTGGAAGGGTGCATGCAGCGAGGGGGCGATTCAATTAAGTGGAAGTGCACAGTTAGCTCAAGCAGTGAATTAGAAAAAGAACATTTTTTTTTACCATAAAACAGGCATAGTATGAATACAAATATTTGATACAAGGCAAATACACAATAATTGTATGCGTGCGGTAAAATATATATTTATGAAATGTTGTTCAAATAGTAATAGTATATATATATAATATAATATTTAATTATTTGAGTGTCACGGCTTATTTTAAGTTGATTTTTTGGTTGGAGTTTTACTTCCTGTCTCGTGCTCTTATTTTGTGTTTTTTTCCACTTCCTGTTTTCCCCTTTTCCTGCAGCAGCTTTTTACGCCTGCCTTCGGGCCACCTTTCCCCTCACCAAGTATTTGGGTCTGGGTTGGTAGAGCGGCTGTGCCAGCAACCTCAGGGCTCCTGGCTCGATTCCCGGCTCCCTCCATCCTAGTCATGTCAACAATTTTAATGCAAAAAATTGCTACTTTTTTAAAAAATCAATTTACAGTAATATGCTGTAAAGGACAACGTAAAATTTATTGTCAGTTTGCTGTAAAGTTAAGTATTTTTATTTAGACAAAAACATGTTTGGAAAGTATGATAATATACTAGGGGTGTAACGGTACACACAAATGTTGGTTCGGTACGTACCTCGGTTTAGAGGTCACGGTTCGGTTCTTTTTTGGTCCAGTAAGAAAACAACAAAATATAAATTTTTGGTTTATTTATTTACCAAATTTGCAAAATCTTCCACCAAAAATATTATTCTTAGTGGAATATTTGATGTGAAGTAATGGGAACCTTGGATAGGTCAATAATTCATAATAACATTGATTTTGATTCAATATTATGTTTTGAGCAATGACAGTTTGAAAGAAAAAAAACAGCTTTGTTTAATTAGTCAACTTTTTCTGAATTACATTTAACCTTTAAGCTTTTTTATTTCACTTTTGTTATGTTTTTGTTTATTTTAATAGCATTTTTAGAATGTGCCGTGGGCCTTTAAAACATTAGCTGTGGGCCGCAAATGGCCTCCGGGGCACACTGTTGACACCCCTGCTATAGATAATAAAAAATTAAATGTGATAAATCTATGGATAAAAAGCAGATGCGCGTTTATCATAACTCTCTCTCTCTCTCTCTGTCTCTGCCCCTCCCTCACCAATGCTGCTGTTTGTTTTGTTTTTAACCCCTTCTTAACCCTGAACGTACATTGAAAATACACGCAACCCTAACTCAAAATGCCGGACATTTGAGGCATTTAAGAAACTACGCCCTGACAGCTCCGCAAAAGAGGACATATATATATATATATATATATATATATATATATATATATATATATATATATATATACCAAGCTATTACGGAGTGTATCAGCCAGTTGAGATTTATGTATGGACTCATTTGTTAACACTGCTAATTTCTAGGATTGTATGTGTTAATATTTAATAGCTGTTGCCAAGGCAACACTTCCTCTTCCCGGGGCGCGTGTGTGGAGTACCGTGTGGAATGACACCCGGATGTATTTATGGCTCCGGTGTGTAGGCTGAGGAGCGTGCAGGAGGTCTGCTGTGACAAGGCATCGCAGGCTTGCTCGGACATTTTGCTCCTTCTTCTGACAATGGACGACCTGAATCCCCATAGAGCCTCAAAATGTAAAAATGTTTGCTATAATCTTTTTTTTTTTTTTTTTAATCACAAATTTACCACCTAAAGGGACATGGGGGGAATTTTTTTTTTTTATAATTTGGTTTTTTTTTTAAATTTTTTTTAGACATGTATCTCGTGCGCACGAGATACATGTCTAAAAAAAAAGTTTTAAAAAAAAAAGCATAATTTTTTTATTTTTCTGAGACATGAATCACGTGCACACGAGAAACTTTTTATAAAGTTATTAAAAAATAAAATAAAAAAATGGGACACAGGGGAAATTATTTGTATTTTTTAATTTTTTATTTTTTTTAGACATGAAAGAAACTATCTCGTGCGCACGAGAAACTTTCTCTTGCGCAAGGGATACATGTCTAAAAAAATAAATACATTTTAATTTTAATTTTTTATTTTTTTTTATAACTTTATAAAAAGTTTCTCGTGCACATAAGAAATAAAAAAAAAATGTTTTAAAAAAAAAAGCATAATTTTTTTATTTTTCTGAGACATGAATCACGTGCGCACGAGAAACTTTTTATAAAGTTATAAAAAAATAAAATACAAAAATGGGACACGGGGGAAATTATTTGTATTTTTTTATTTTGTTTTTTTTTTAGACATGTAAGAAACTATCTCGTGCGCACAAGAAACTTTCTCTTGCGCAAGGGATACATGTCTAAAAAAAAAAAAAAATTATAATTTTTTAAAATTTTTTTTATAACTTTATAAAAAGTTTTTCGTGCACACGAGAAACTAATTTTTTTTTTTAAAAAGCATAATTTTTTAATTTTTCTGAGACATGAATCACATGCACACGAGAAACTTTCTCACTTTTTATAAAGTTATAAAAAAATAAAATACAAAAATGGGACATGGGGAAAATTGTTTTTTTTATATATAAATATATATTTTTTTTTAGACATGTAAGAAACTATCTTGTGCGCAAGGGATACATGTCTAAAAAAATAAAAAAATAATAATTTTTTTTTAAAAATTTTCTAACTTTATAAAAAGTTTCTCGTGCACACAAGAAACTAAAAAAAAAAAAAAAAGCATAATTTTTTTATTTTTCTGAGACATGAATCACGTGCACACGAGAAATTTTCTCACTTTTTATAAAGTTATAAAAAAATAAAATACAAAAATGGGACATGGGGGAAATTATTTTTTTTATTATTTTTTTTTATTTTAAATTTTTTTTTTTAGACATGTAAGAAACTATCTTGTGCGCACGAGAAACTTTTTCCTGCGCAAGGGATACATGTCTAAAAAAAAAAAATAAATAAATACATTTTAATTTTAATTTTTTATTTTTTTTATAACTTTATAAAAAGTTTCTCGTGCACACGAGAAACTAAAAAAAAAAAAAAAAGCATAATTTTTTTATTTTTCTGAGACATGAATCACGTGCACACGAGAAACTTTCTCACTTTTTATAAAGTTATAAAAAAATAAAATACAAAAATGGGACATGGGGGAAATTGTTTTTTTTATATATTTTTAATTTTTTAAATTATTTTTAGACATGTAAGAAACTATCTTGTGCGCACGGGATGCATGTCTAAAAAAATAAATAAATAAATGAATTATAATTTTTTTAATTTTTTTTTATAACTTTATAAAAAGTTTCTCGTGCACACGAGAAACTAAAAAAAATAAATAAAAAAGCAGAATTTTTTTTATTTTTCTGAGACATGAATCACGTGCACACGAGAAACTTTCTCACTTTTTATAAAGTTATAAAAAAATAAAATACAAAAATGGGACATGGGGGAAATTGTTTTTTTTATATATATATATATATATTTTTTTTTTTTTTTAGACATGTAAGAAACTATCTTGTGCGCACGGGATACATGTCTAAAAAAATAAATAAATTATAATTTTTTAATTTTTTTTTAATAATTTTATAAAAAGTTTCTCGTGCACACGAGAAACTAAAAAAAAAAAAAAAAAAAGCATAATTTTTTTTTTTTTCTGAGACATGAATCACGTGCACACGAGAAACTTTCTCACTTTTTATAAAGTTATAAAAAAATAAAATACAAAAATGGGACATGGGGGAAATTATTTTTTATATATATATATATTTTTTTTTTTTTTTTTTTTTAGACATGTAAGAAACTATCTTGTGCGCACGGGATACATGTCTAAAAAAAAAATAATAATAAATTATAATTTTTTTTAAATTTTTTTATAACTTTATAAAAAGTTTCTCGTGCACACGAGAAACTAAAATAAAAAATAAAAAAATCATATTTTATTTTATTTTTCTGAGACATGAATCACGTGCACACGAGAAACTTTCTCACTTTTTATAAAGTTATAAAAAAATAAAATACAAAAATTGGACATGGGGGTAATTATTTTTTTAATATTTATTTATTTTTTTTTATTTTTTTTTTAGACATGTAAGAAACTATCTTGTGCACACGGGATACATGTCTAAAAAAAAAAAATTTATAATTTTTTTAATTTTTTTTTATAACTTTATAAAAAGTTTCTCGTGCACACGAGAAACTAAAAAAAAAAAAAAAAAAAAATGTCCCCCATGTCCCTTTAGGAGCTCCGTACAAGTTAATGAAGGGCTTTCTTGTTTGTTTTTTTCCCACCTGTTGTGATACTTGTGTGTACAATTGATATTGGGAGACCAATAAGTTTCATGCTAAAATAGTACTCGATTATTTATCTGACACTACTAATGTAAGTGATGAGGTCGTCATGGTTAGGGTGCACACAAGACAACAACAACAAAGAGAGAGCTCCAGGACTTTAAAATAGTTATCCCAGCTGTGTGGCCTACAATATGCACTGCAGGGCCATTATTTATTCATATTTCAGCTTGGATTTTCTGGAGTTAGGTTGTTCATGTCGAGGCGGGATATGCTGGAGGTGTAAAAAGTGCATGGGTGGATTCTGTGAGTCACTCCTTGTACAAATCCTTTTCAACAAATCCTCTCTAAAGGCTCGTGAAAAGCACCAGAGGGAAGATGTCTGAATGAAGACATGAATGGTTTCGTACAGCATCAAATTATGTTTCCATGGCAAGATCCATACCTAAATGTGTGGTATCATCCAAAACTAATGTAAAGAATCAAAGTGATTATTACATTTTAACAGAAGTGTAGATAGAACATGTTTAAAGAGAAAGTGAGCAGATATTAACAAGTAGATGAATAATTCATTTTCATAATTATGACCAAATAATAGGTGTATAAATGACACAATATGTTACTGCATATGTCAGCAGCTAAATTAGGAACCTTCGTTTTAGGGATGTCCCGATCCAGGTTTTTGCACTTCCGATCCGATACCGATATTGTTTTTGCATTTCCGATCCGATACCGATACTGACCGATACTGGCCGATCCGAGCATGTATTAAAGTTTAAAGTTATTTAGCCTACTTAGTTGTCAGAATCATGTTGAAAAAGGGTTTTAGTACTCTTGATAACATAGCCAGCTGAATTAGGGGAGTTTGAATAATACACAATGGTTGGTAACAAGAAACTGACCTGTTTATTCAAGGATAAACACAAAATAGACAAAATGATACATGACAAACAGAAATGGCATCATTGAAACTAGGCCTTTTTTTAATATTGCGATATTTTAAGGCCATATTGCGATACACGATATATATCTCGATATTTTGCCTTAGCCTTGAATGAACACTTGATGCATATAATCACAGCAGTATGATGATTCTATGTGTTTTGATTGATTGATTGAGACTTTTATTAGTAGGTTGCACAGTGAAGTACATATTCCGTACAATTGACCACTAAATGGTAACACCCCAATAAGTTTTTCAACTTGCTTAAGTCGATTGATTCATGATACAGATATATACTATCAGATATATACTATCATCATAATACAGTCATCACACAAGATAATCACATTGAATTATTTACATTATTTATAATCCAGGGTGTGGAGGGTAAGTGTCAAAAAGACAGCCAAAAGAGTTTGATATGAGAATAAATCTAAAGTTAAAATATAGGGTAGAAATGCACCCATTTGCAGGAAATGTAGTCTTGATTTTCAAAATGTTCTTTCAAGTGTCATGTCTGTGTAATCATGTTTTTGTTTTAAGTCATGTTTTTGTTTAGTTATAGGAATCTTTGGTTTCTGGCTTTTCACTCCCTTGTCTTGTTTGCATGATTATCCATTAGTTTCACCTGTTCCACGTTTGGACTCATTGTGCACTCTTGATTGTCACCATAGCAACCCATTAGTTTTCACCTGTCACGTCACGCACCTGTTTCACGTCTTGAGTCACGCACCTGTTTTCGTTAATCATGTCTGTAGTATTTAAGTTCAGTGTTTTTCAGTTTGTCTTTCTGACGACCTCACACCACATGTATGCTCTGTCCATTTTTTCATGTCCATGTTCACGCTGCTCCTTTTTTGTCCATGCCAAGTAAGTTTTCTTTATTCAAGCCATAGTTTGCAAGTTTTGTTTAATTGTTCATAATTTATTCTCCGCCACTGTGCGCGCTTTTTGTTTGATCCTTTTTTTGTATTTATAGTCTTTAAATAAATATGTACCTTAATTCCCGTCTCGCCCGTGCCAACTTTCCGTTGCATCCTGGAAAAGCAAACTCCCAAGATCAAGTCCTGACATCAAGGCTTGCATGTCTACATTAAAACAGTCGTCTTCATATTGCATTAATATATGCTACTTTTAAACTTTCATGCAGAGAAGGAAATCACAACTAAAAAAATCACTAATTTTTTCATACGGTGTTGATGTGGAAATTTTTGCCTCAGCATTTTGATGGTGTGGACGTGTGGCACCGAATGGAGATAAGCGTCTCGACAGACGTCACAATATTTGAACAATGATGACGAAAACTGTTTTCTCTGTCGTGTCCGTGTGTCGAAAATTGTTACGCGCTTATTTTTTTATTTGATTTTGTGCGTGGCGTAGATTTGCTATGCGCAGAGGACGCTTAAACAGTGCGCAATTGCACAGGCGAGCACCTTAGAGGGAGCGTTGCTCGCACGGCTGCGCTAGCATCACAGCTAACGTTAGCCATGCTGCTATCTCTCTGCTCGGGGAGGACGTATACGTATGTGACGTATGACGTGACAGTATGTGACGTATGACGTGACAGTATGTGACATATGACGTGACAGTATGTGACGTGTGTAGGAACTCAGTGGCCTAGTGGTTAGAGTGTCCGCCCTGAGATCGGTAGGTTGTGAGTTCAAACCCCGGCCGAGTCATACCAAAGACTATAAAAATGGGACCCATTACCTCCCTGCTTGGCACTCAGCATCAAGGGTTGGAATTGGGGGTTAAATCACCAAAAATGATTCCCGGGCGCGGTCACCGCTGCTGCCCACTGCTCCCCTCACCTCCCAGGGGGTGATCAAGGGTGATGGGTCAAATGCAGAGAATAATTTCGCCACACCTAGTGTGTGTGTGACAATCATTGGTACTTTAACTTTTAACTTTAAGGTGCACTTGCTGTCTGTGAGAGGGAGACACAGGAAAGAGTGAGAAGAGCCTGTCGTGTAATGCCAGCAGCTAAAAGCAACTGCGTGAGAATCCACAGACCTGTAGATGTGTTGAAGGTGTGCTGGAAAATGCGGAACGGAAATTAGGGAGCAGCAGAAAAGTGGAATGTACTATTTAAATCGGTGCGTTGGAAAACACGGACCGGAGTTTTTTTTAAAACTGGATCTGGATCGGCATTTTCCCATGCCTTGCCGATACGCAATTTTTGGCAAATATCGGCGGCCGATCCGATCCAAATATCGGATCGGGACATCCTTACTTTGTTTGTTTACTTACTACTAAAAGACAAGTTGTCTAGTATGTTCACTATTTTATTTAAGAACAAACGTGCAATAATAAACATATGTTTAATGCACCCTAAGATTTTTTGTTAAAATAAAGCCAATAATGCCATTTTTTGTGGTCCCCTTTTTTTTTTAGAAAAAAGTATCGAAAAGTATCAAAATACATTTTGGTACCGGTACCAAAATATTGGTATCGCAGGGTTTAAAGCCTGGGGGGGGGGAAAGTAGCATCTTATAGTTGGGAAAATACGGTATGTCACCCACACTGTGATGCACACTCTATCCACCATTAAAATATGCAATTCAATAAATGCACAGGAACGATTTGTTTGATTAAAAAAGTTGATTGTATTGTGTATTTATACTTTTTTTTTTTTCCTATGGATGCTGACTCTGTGGAATATGGTCACAATTGTATTTTATTCAATGAAAAAAAAGGGAGTATGATAATAATAATAATGATAATAATAATACTAATAAATGTTATTTGTAAAAAGCACTTTACATTGAGTAAACAACCTCAAAGTGCTACTGTTAGGATTGAGTTCAAGGGTGGACCCCGGGATGCAGAGAATGGAGGCAAGGTATGCGATAAAAAAATCCAAAAGTCCAAAATGGTAACTAAGGGTGATGGGGCAAAAGTGCACACCATGGGAAATATAACAAAAGTAGTCTCTTTCAGAGGTTGGCGGAGCAAAGGTCAGGACGCGACACGGCGTGGCAAAAACTAGTCCTCTAAAAACAAGGTGGCTAGAAAAACAAAAACACAACGAGGTCAATATTACAGAAATATGCGAAGGCAACATACCAGGGAAGCAGAATCAAGGTAGCACATGTCAGAGCGGAGTTCAGGAACAATAACCGGCAGGGACCAGCTGGTAGAGACGCGCTTAAATGCTACCAGGAAGTGATTAGCAGCAGTGTTGGGTTCGTTACTGAAAACCAGTTACTAGTTACTTTATTTCAAAAGTAACTCAGTTAGTAACTCAGTTACTTACACCAAAAAGTAATGCGTTACTGTGAAAAGTAACTATTTAGTTACTTATTTTTTTCTCCTTTTTTTTTTTTAAGGCTCCCATTAATGCCCTTTTAGCCTTCATTTCAGTACTGTTATTGCACTGGAGAATAATATAATTTGAGTTCCTGAAAAAGGTAGAAAAGCTATACAAGTATAACCCATTTACCATTTTTGTAGCTGTTTCAGCAGATTTGAATTGCTGTTTTGGGCAGTATTCCCGGGTGCGGTCACTGCTGCTACTCACTGCTCCCCTCACCTCCCAGGGGGGTGATCAAGGGTGATGGGTCAAATGCAGAGAATAATTTCAACACACCTAGTGTGTGTGTGACAATCATTGGCACTTTATTGATCCAAGACACAACTTACATTTAACTAAAATGTTATTTTCTTTGTGCTCGACAAAAGAAAAGTATTGAGAATGTCTCCATGTTAAGAAACTCGACTTCTGGCTTCGCCATGATGTCTTTTTAGTTGTTATGAGAGTAGCGTATGTGTGTGTGTGTGTGTGTGTGTGGCCCTTTAAGATATGACAGCATGTGAGGTGAGTGACGTCAGTGAGTGAGTGGGCGAGAGAGGTGAGGGAGTGGCAACAGTGAGTGCGTGCAGGTGCTCTAGCTTGGTGGATGGCTGCGTGCAAGACACCAATAAAGTCACAAAATTGCAACAAACTGCCGGCCTCGTCATTCACCCTCGAGTCCGGAGCTGTAAAGACCCACTGCCGGGTAAAGTGAAGGGTGTTAGCCCCGAAGTACATAGGCCCTGGAGCAGGGGCGCCGTAAAGGGGGGGTAAAGGAGACGGATTCTAGGGGCCCATGATGGAGGGGGGCCCAGAGAAGCCCCTAATGATGATGAAATTATAATACAGAAAAAATAATGACACTGTGTTGGGGGCCCTGTAAAGATTCTTTTCATGGGGCCCAAAATCCCTAGCGGCGCCCCTGCCCTGTTACTAAGTAACGCGTTAGTCCCAACACTGATTAGCAGCAGGTCTGCCTCGTTGGGGACAAAAGACTGGGGAAGAAACTGACAAACCAATAGAGAAGGCAGGGAGAAGACAACAAACATAACAGCTACAGTATTAAAAATAATAAAAATAAAAAGATAATAAAAAAATAAAAACGAGAACATCCAAATAGCTAAAACTAGTATGCATATTTCTAAAAAAAAAAAAGGCTTTTTTAAAAAGAAGGGTTTTTAAGCCTTTTTTAAAAGCATGCACAGTCTGTGGTGCCCTCAGGTGGTCAGGGAGAGCATTCCACAGACTGGGAGCGGCGGAGCAGAAAGTATCTGCTTGGGATTAATACCTTATGCTTGTTCTTCTTTCGTCTGCTCTCCCATCATGCATTGCATACGGCAACTATGTCAATAAGAAGAGTGTCCACGCACAAAAGCCCTTAACTGCAAAGTCAAATGAATAGGAAAATACACTACAAAAGGTGAAAAGTATGCGCTTCGTTTAATGGGTTTGCCAGCCAATGATGCAACATTGCCATACTTGCCAACCCTCCCGGATTTTCCGGGAGACTCCCGAAATTCAGCGCCTCTCCCGAAAACCTCCCGGGACAAATTTTCTCCCGAAAATCTCCCGAAATTCAGGCGGAGCTGGAGGCCACGCCCCCTCCAGCTCCATGCGGACCTGAGTGACGTGTTGACAGCCTGTTCTCACGTCCGCTTTCCCACCATATAAACAGCTAATGATCGAGGGCGAGTTCTTGGTTTCTTCTGTGGGTTTATTGTTAGGCAGTTTCATTAACGTCCTCCCAGCGCGGTAACAACACACAACAACAGCAGTCACGTTTTCGTCCCCCGTAAAGCAGTTCGTCTGCCGTAAACAGCAATGTTGTGACACTTTTAAACAGGACAACACTGCCATCTACTGTACATGCATATGTGACCCACCCATAATGTGTCACATTTTTGTGTTGATTTATTTATTTTATTTTGTGGTTTGAATTCGTTTTTGGAGCTGTCGTTACACATTTGTCAGTATTCACATTGGTCAGTAGGGGGCAGTAGGGCGTTTCTTCCCAATTGAATACTATCACCTGCAGACCGGAAGTGTCTTGTCATTCTGATGAGCGCGACCAGTCTGTGAACAATTGAAACGTCCTGTGTGCTTTTTTCCTCCTGTATAACAGGTTAGTTTTGGTGAATCAACTCACTGAATAATATCCACGTGATCTTTATAAGTTTAAGTACACATTCTGATGGTGGAGCCTAACTCTAAAGTGTTTGTGAGTTGTAGTTTGTATTTGTGAATGAATCCAGTGCACAGCTGCAGTAATCAATACGAAAAGGCGACGTGAGCGCGCAATGTTTATATAGGAACTTCTGATCCTAATTCAGACTCCCAAATTAGAGCTCCCGTTTTCTTATTGATTTTATAATGTATATTTGTCTAATGTGTGTGTTCTGAAATAGTGACGGGGAATAGAACAAGGATGGACAATTCAACCCTTAACTCAACAATGAGTAGATGAGTGTTATGTGTGTGTAAATGTGTAAATAAATGAACACTGAAATTCAAGTATTTCTTTTATTTATTTATATATATATATATATATATATATATATATATATGTAATAAAAAAATATATATATAGCTAGAATTCACTGAAAGTCAAGTATTTCTCATATATATCTCTTAACCACGCCCCCAATAACAGGTTAGTTTTGGTGAATCAACTCACTGAATAATATCCATGTGATCTTTATAAGTTTAAGTACACATTCTGATGGTGGAGCCTAACTCTAAAAGTGTTTGTGAGTTGTAGTTTGTATTTGTGAATGAATCCAGTGCACAGCTGCAGTAATCAATACAAAAAGGCGAGGTGAGTGCGCAATGTTTATATAGGAACTTCTGATCCTAATTCAGACTCCCAAATTAGAGCTCCCGTTTTCTTATTGATTTTGTAATGTATATTTGTCTAATGTGTGTGTTCTGAAATAGTGACAGAGAATAGAACAAGGATGGACAATTCAACCCTTAACTCAACAATGAGTAGATTAGTGTTATGTGTGTGTAAATGTGTAAATAAATGAACACTGAAATTCAAGTATTTCTTTTATTTATTTATATATATATATATATATATATATATACAGGTAAAAGCCAGTAAATTAGAATATTTTGAAAAACTTGATTTATTTCAGTAATTGCATTCAAAAGGTGTAACTTGTACATTATATTTATTCATTGCACACAGACTGATGCATTCAAATGTTTATTTCATTTAATTTTGATGATTTGAAGTGGCAACAAATGAAAATCCAAAATTCCGTGTGTCACAAAATTAGAATATTACTTAAGGCTAATACAAAAAAGGGATTTTTAGAAATGTTGGCCAACTGAAAAGTATGAAAATTAAAAATATGAGCATGTACAATACTCAATACTTGGTTGGAGCTCCTTTTGCCTCAATTACTGCGTTAATGCGGCGTGGCATGGAGTCGATGAGTTTCTGGCACTGCTCAGGTGTTATGAGAGCCCAGGTTGCTCTGATAGTGGCCTTCAACTCTTCTGCGTTTTTGGGTCTGGCATTCTGCATCTTCCTTTTCACAATACCCCACAGATTTTCTATGGGGCTAAGGTCAGGGGAGTTGGCGGGCCAATTTAGAACAAAAATACCATGGTCCGTAAACCAGGCACAGGTAGATTTTGCGCTGTGTGCAGGCGCCAAGTCCTGTTGGAACTTGAAATCTCCATCTCCATAGAGCAGGTCAGCAGCAGGAAGCATGAAGTGCTCTAAAACTTGCTGGTAGACGGCTGCGTTGACCCTGGATCTCAGGAAACAGAGTGGACCGACACCAGCAAATGACTGGCTTTTACCTGTATATATATGTATACATATATATATATATATATATATATATATATGTAATAAAATATATATATATATAGCTAGAATTCACTGAAAGTCAAGTATTTCTCATATATATCTCTTAACCACGCCCCCCGCCCACCCCCGACCACGCCCCCACCCCCCACCCCCCCACCTCCCGAAATCGGAGGTCTCAAGGTTGACAAGTATGAACATTGCTCACTGTCGGAATGTGTGCTCGCTCTTGTTCGCCGCCTGATAAGCCTTTCGACGCACAATGTGCTCTTTTCTCTCCTCGGCGTAACCCACTGATTATAGGCTTTGCACGATCCATGGGGGAGGGGTAATGAGCGTCTTAATCAAAGGGTTGTTTGAGGCACCTGACAGCAGCATCCGACGGTGCGACTATGTGTTTCTCTTCCGTCCCCGCAATAGCTTTGCTTCCCCAGGACTGCCTGGCGGAATCAATCCCCCCTCTAAATCTTGACAAGTCCCTGATATATTTGACATCCAGTACAAGAGTCTCAGTAATGTGCACACAATCAGTCTGACAAGCCAGCTGTAAATCTGTTGCAAGACCTCGTCGGCAGCGATGCGATACGGAACTCACTTTAGCATCTCTATTGGTATTCAACCATGAATTGCTGAGATCTCTCCTTGAGACTTTGCTGCTGTGTTTGACATGTTGGGGCTAAGTTTGTTTTCACAGGCTTGTTTTTTAATGCAAAACAAATAATGTGGGACTGTACGCCGTGTTATTATACCTAACGATCTAAGACAGTGGTTCTCAAACTTCTTTCGCCACGTTACTACCTCAGAAAACACTCGGCTATCCAAGTTTCGATAAATCCATCCATCCATCCATCCATCTTCTTCCGCTTATCCGAGGTCGGGTCGCGGGGGCAGCAGCCTAAGCAGGGAAGCCCAGACTTCCCTCTCCCCAGCCACTTCGTCCAGCTCTTCCTGTGGGACCCACGAGGCGTTCCCAGGCCAACCGGGAGACATAGTCTTCCCAACGTGTCCTGGGTCTTCCCCGCGGCCTCCTACCGGTCGGACGTGCCCTAAACACCTCCCTAGGGAGGCGTTCGGGTGGCATCCTGACCAGATGCCCGAACCACCTCATCTGGCTCCTCTCGATGTGGAGGAGCAGAGGGTTTACTTTGAGCTCCCCCCGGATGGCAGAGCTTCTCACCCTATCTCTAAGGGAGAGCCCCGCCACCCGGCGGAGGAAACTCATTTCGGCCGCTTGTACCCGTGATCTTGTCTTTTCGGTCATAACCCAAAGCTCATGACCATAGGTGAGGATGGCAACGTAGATCGAGCGGTAAATTGAGAGCTTTGCCTTCCGGCTCAGCTCCTTCTTCACCACAACGGATCGATACAGCGTCCGCATTACTGAAGACGCCGCCTGTCGATCTCACCATCCACTCTTCCCCCACTCGTGAACAAGACTCCGAGGTACTTGAACTCCTCCACTTGGGGCAAGATCTCCTCCCCAACCCGGAGATGGCACTCCACCCTTTTCCGGGAGAGAACCATGGACTCGGACTTGGAGGTGCTGATTGTCATCCCAGTCGATTCACACTCGGCTGCGAACCGATCCAGTGAGAGCTGAAGATCCTGGCCAGATGAAGCCATCAGGACCACATCATCTGCAAAAAGCAGAGACCTAATCCTGCAGCCACCAAACCAGATCCCCTCAACGCCTTGACTGCGCCTAGAAATTCTGTCCATAAAAGTTATGAACAGAATCGGTGACAAAGGGCAGCCTTGGCGGAGTCCAACCCTCACTGGAAACGTGTCCGACTTACTGCCGGCAATGCGAACCAAGCTCTGGCACTGAGCATACAAGGAGCGGACTGCCACAATCAGACAGTCCGATACCCCATACTCTCTGAGCACTCCCCACAGGACTTCCCGAGGGACACGGTCAAATGCCTTCTCCAAGTCCACAAAACACATGTAGACTGGTTGGGCAAACCAGTCGAGCAAAGTTTCGATAAAACCAGCAAAGTTTCGATAAATTAGAATCAGAATCAGAAATACTTACTCAGTAGAAGCATTTAAGTCCCATTTGTATACACTAGCCTTTAAATAGACCCCTCTTTTTAGACCAGTTGATCTGCCGTTTCTTTTCTCCTTTTCGTGTAGAAGGGGGGTACATATACATATATTCAATTGAATAGACTGCAAAGACAAGATACTTACAGTTCCAACTGGAACTGCAAATATTAGCTCATTTGGAGTTTGATGCCTGCAACATGTTTCAAAAAAGCTGGCACAAGACTGAGAAAGTTGAGGAATGCTCATCAAACACTTATTTGGAACATCCCACAGGTGAACAGGCAAATTGGGAACAGGTGGGTGCCATGATTGGGTATGAAAGTAGATTCCATGAAATGCTCAGTCATTCACAAACAAGGACGGGGCGAGCGTCACCACTTTGTGAGCAAATGTGTGAGCAAGTTGTCGAACAGTTTAAGAACATTTCTCAACCAGCTATTGCAAGGAATTTAGGGATTTCACCATCTACGCTCTGTAATATCATCAAAAGCTTTGGAGAATCTGGAGAAGTCACTGCACGTAAGCGATGATATTACGGACCTTCGATCCCTCAGGCGGTAATGCATCAAAAAACCGACATCAGTGTGTAAAGGATATCACCACATGGTCTCAGGAACACTTCAGAAAACCACTGTCAGTAACTACAGGTGGTTGCTACATCTGTAAGTGCAAGTTGAAACTCTATTATGCAAAGCCAAAGCCATTTATCAACAACACCCAGAAACGCCGCCGGCTTCGCTGGGCCTGAGCTCATCTAAGATGGACTGATGCAAAGTGGAAAAGTGTTCTGTGGTCTGACGAGTCCACATTTCAAATTGTTTTTGGAAACTGCGGACGTCGTGTACTCCGGACCAAAGAGGAAAAGAACCATCCGGATTGTTATAGGCGCAAAGTGTAAAAGCCAGCATGTGTGATGGTATGGGGGTGTATTAGTGCCCAAGACATGGGTAACTTACACATCTGTGAAGGCGCCATTAATGCTGAAAGGTACATACAGGTTTTGGAGCAACATATGTTGCCATCCAAGCAACGTTACCATGGACGCCCCTGCTTATTTCAGCAAGACCATGCCAAGCCACGTGTTACATCAACGTGGCTTCATAGTAAACGAGTGCGGGTACTAGACTGGCCTGCCTGTAGTCCAGACCTGTCTCCCAGGTGTGTGGCACTATGTGAAGCCTAAAATGCCTGTTGAACAACTTAAGCGGTACATCAAGCACCAATGGGAAATAATTCCACTTCAAAAATGTGTCTCCTCAGTTCCCAAATGTTTACTGAGTGTTGTTAAAAGGAAAGGCCATGTAACACAGTGGTGAACATACCCCTGTGACAACTTTTTTGCAATGTGTTGCTGCCATTAAATTCTAAGTTAAAGGGGAACATTATCACAATTTCAGAAGGGTTAAAACCATTAAAAATCAGTTCCCAGTGGCTTATTATATTTTTCGAAGTTTTTTTCAAAATTTTACCCATCACGCAATATCCCTAAAAAAAGCTTCAAAGTGCCTGATTTTAACCACCCGTCCATTTTCCTGTGACGTCACATAGTGAAGCCAACACAAACAAACATGGCGGAAAGAACAGCGAGCTATAGCGACATTAGCTCGGATTCAGACTCGGATTTCGGCGGCTTAAGCGATTCAACAGATTACGCATGTATTGAAACGGATGGTTGTAGTGTGGAGGCGGGTAGCGAAAACGAAATTGACGAAGAAACTGAAGCTATTGAGCCATATCGGTTTGAACCGTATGCAAGCGAAACCGACGAAAACGACACGACGGCCAGCGACACGGGAGAAAGCGTGGACGAATTCGGCGATCGCCTTCTAACCAACGATTGGTATGTGTTTGTTTGGCATTAAAGGAAACTAACAACTATGAACTAGGTTTACAGCATATGAAATACATTTGGCAGTGCAGACAGCCCAATTTTCATCAATTAATATATTCTGTAGACATACCCTCATCCGCGCTCTTTTCCTGAAAGCTGATCCGTCCAGTTTTGGAGTTGATGTCAGCAGGCCAGGGAAGCTAGGGTCGATAGGGGGTTCAGCTCGCTCGTCTGCGGGAACAAACTGCCGCCATTGCTTGCCGTGCTAGCGAGGTCCTTTGTCCCTGAATTGCTCACACACTCCGGCAGATTCAACGGGGGTCTGGCGGCAGATTTCTTTGACTTTATCGTTTGGAAATGCATCTGCTTTGAGTGTCGCAGGATATCCACACATTCTTGCCGTCTCTGTCGTAGCATAGCTTTCGTCGGTAAAGTGTGCGGAACAAATTTCGTCCAATTTCTTGCCACTTTGGCATCTTTGGGCCACTGGTGCAACTTGAATCCGTCCCTGTTGGTGTTGTTACACCCTCCGACAACACACCGACGAGGCATGATGTCTCCAAGGTACGGAAAACAGTCGAAAAAAACGGAAAATAACAGAGCTGATTTGACTCGGTGTTTGAGAAAATGGCAGATATCGCTCGGAGCGAATATTAGAAAGGCGTTTAATTGGCCAAAATTCACCCATTTAGAGTTCGGAAATCGGTTAAAAAAATATATGGTCTTTTTTCTGCAACATCAAGGTATATATTGACGCTTACATAGGTCTGGTGATAATGTTCCCCTTTAAGGATTATTTGCAAAAAAAAAATTTTCAGTTGGAACATAAAATATCTTGTCTTTACAGTCTATTCAATTGAATATAAGTTGAACAGGATTAGTTACAAGTGCACTATTTAATTCTAGTGAGTATTGTCGGAGGCAGATATTTACATATATCCGAATTTAAGTTGTACTTCTTCCATTTCTTTGTCATATTTGAAAACAGCTCGTGTTTTCCATTTATTCTCTTGATGCTCTGTCAGCGAGTATACTATGTGTGTTAACCTTGAGTTCTTTGGAATGTGTTTAGACTAGCATTTTGTTTTGTCTACAGAGATGGGACGAGAGAGAGGGTGGTGGGATCGGGAAGACGGACCATTTTTGGGAGGCGCGAGAGAATGTTCTAGGGTTAGACTGGTCTCAATCAAAAATGTATATTGGCAAAGCTTTGAGAATATACAACAAAAATACCTATTCTGTCTCTGGTGGTTTTTCAACTCAGCTTTAAAGTGTCGGAAAGAACTTGGGAGCGAATTGTGACTTGAATTCCCTGGGAGGAACAACTGGTCCAAAAACGCAACAGTATTTAAAACATTGATGAGGTAAATCTGCTAAAATTAGTGTATGACAGATTAGAATTAATACATTGTGTGTCATTCTCTCCTTAGATAAATAATTGCTTGTGCTATTATGTTTGCTCCAAACATCTTTGAATGAATATCATGGGCCATTAAACCATAAGCCAAGGTATAGTATATAACTCCTGAGAGCTGCAAATGTCTTCCTTGTAACTCTCAACGTTTTACTTTCATTTGACCGAGAACTCGGCGAAAGATAAATGACATAAATGACATTCAGAGAGTTCTTAAGTGCTGCTCTGACATTGAAGAGATTAGCAGGCCCAGCATGTTGTGTAGACATGACTGACTGCTGCAAAGTACACACAATTTGTTGTTTGGAGCCGCTTCAGCCACATTTCACTTTGACAGACAGACGCCCACACAAACACGTGCATACATGCACATGACTGTACTGCATACTGTACTGCATACTGTACATCAGTGTTTCTCAAAGTGTGGGGAATAGAGACATGACAGGTGGGGCGCGAGGAACGGGAGGAAATTTCACTTTAAATTTTTATTTTTATTATTATATTCTTAGATTATTTTTTTTTACTATGTTTTCATTTTCTATACACACTGTAAATCACTTTGTGATTCTGTCTGTGAAATCCGCTATATAAATAAATGGAAATTCCTAATTCCTAATTTAAATTCCTTTTTTTTTTTTTGCAAAGATTGCAAAGTGGCACTTTTATTGTATTTATTATTGAACTTGATGCAAGTTATTTGATTTATTATTGAACTTGATGCAAGTTATAACACTTTTTTTGATTTATTATTGAACTTGATGCAAGTTATAACACTTTTTTGGATTTATTCTTGAACTTGATGCAAGTTATAACACTTTTGTTTTATTTATTATTGAACTTGATGCAAGTTATAACACTTTTTTTGATTTATTATTGAACTTGATGCAAGTTATTTGATTTATTATTGAACTTGATGCAAGTTATAACACTTTTTTTGATTTATTATTGAACTTGATGCAAGTTATAACACTTTTTTTGATTTATTATTGAACTTGATGCAAGTTATAACACTTTTTTTTAATTATTGAACTTGATGCAAGTTATAACACTTTTGTTTTATTTATTATTGAACTTGATGCAAGTTATAACACTTTTTTTGATTTATTATTGAACTTGATGCAAGTTATTTGATTTATTATTGAACTTGATGCAAGTTATAACACTTTTATTTGATTTATTATTGAACTTGATGCAAGTTATAACACTTCTTTTTAATTATTGAACTTGATGCAAGTTATAACGCTTTTGTTTTATTTATTATTGAACTTGATGCAAGTTATAACACTTTTTTTGATTTATTTTTGAACTTGATGCAAGTTATAACACTTTTTTTGATTTATTATTGAACTTGATGCAAGTTATAACACTTTTTTTGATTTATTATTGAACTTGATGCAAGTTATAACACTTTTTTTGATTTATTATTGAACTTGATGCAAGTTATAACACTTTTTTTTAATTTATTATTGAACTTGATGCAAGTTATAACACTTTTGTTTTATTTATTTTTGAACTTGATGCAAGTTATAACACTTTTGTTTTATTTATTATTGAACTTGATGCAAGTTATAACACTTTTTTTGATTTATTATTGAACTTGATGCAAGTTATTTGATTTATTATTGAACTTGATGCAAGTTATAACACTTTTTTTGATTTATTATTGAACTTGATGCAAGTTATAACACTTTTTTTTTATTATTATTGAACGTGATGCAAGTTATAACACTTTTTGATTTATTATTGAACTTGATGCAAGTTATAACACTTTTTTTTTTTATTATTGAACTTGATGCAAGTTATTTGATTTATTATTGAACTTGATGCAAGTTATAACACTTTTTTTGATTTATTATTGAACTTGATGCAAGTTATAACACTTTTTTTGATTTATTCTTGAACTTGATGCAAGTTATAACACTTTTTTTGATTTATTATTGAACTTGATGCAAGTTATTTGAATTATTATTGAACTTGATGCAAGTTATAACACTTTTTTTGATTTATTATTGAACTTGATGCAAGTTATAACACTTTTTTTGATTTATTCTTGAACTTGATGCAAGTTATAACACTTTTGTTTTATTTATTATTGAACTTGATGCAAGTTATAACACTTTTTTTGATTTATTATTGAACTTGATGCAAGTTATTTGATTTATTATTGAACTTGATGCAAGTTATAACACTTTTTTTGATTTATTATTGAACGTGATGCAAGTTATAACACTTTTTTTTATTGAACTTGATGCAAGTTATAACACTTTTGTTTTATTTATTATTGAACTTGATGCAGGTTATAACACTTTTTTTGATTTATTATTGAACTTGATGCAAGTTATTTGATTTATTATTGAACTTGATGCAAGTTATAACACTTTTTTTGATTTATTATTGAACGTGATGCAAGTTATAACACTTTTTGATTTATTATTGAACTTGATGCAAGTTATAACACTTTTTTTTATTTATTATTGAACTTGATGCAAGTTATAACACTTTTATTTGATTTATTATTGAACTTGATGCAAGTTATAACACTTTTTTTGATTTATTATTGAACGTGATGCAAGTTATAACACTTTTTTTGATTTATTATTGAACTTGATACAAGTTATAACAGTTTTTTTTATTTATTATTGAACGTGATGCAAGTTATAACACTTTTTTTGATTTATTATTGAACTTGATGCAAGTTATAACACTTTTGTTTTATTTATTGAACTTGATGGAAGTTATTTTATTTATTATTGAACTTGATGCAAGTTATACCACAGCTGCACAGTTATTTTATTTATTATTGAACTTAATGTTATTTTATGTTATTGACTTCGAATGTATACAACTTGATGTTCAATAAATTTGAAAATGTTAAAGCTTGGCATTAGCGCTCTGTTGGGGCGATGGGGGCAGGTGGGGCTTGAAAACTCCCCCTTGTCCAAAGTGGGGGATGACAAAAAAAGTTTGAGAACCACTGCTGTACATGCATTCATATATATACTGTATATACAGTATATAGTAAATATATATATATATATATATAGTATATACTGTATATACAGTATATAGTAAAATATATATATATATATATATATATATATATATATATATATATATATATATATATATATATATATATATATATATATATATACATATATATATATATTGTATATATATAGTAAAATAAATATATATATATATATATATATATATATATATATATATATATATATATATATATATAGTAAAATAAATATATATATATATCAAGAGGGGCAAAGACAGCGCACAGTGCATGTGGATCACATGTTACCATGGCGAGAAAACATGGAGAGACATGGAATGTAATAGAGTGATCTATGTTTGTCTGTTGCCATCTCCTGGTGAATGTTGGCTATAGCGTACTGGGGTTACTTTTTGGTTGGCCAACGATTTACGTGGTGTTGCGCACCTGACGTCAAGTGTGTTGAGTCTGTTCTGAAGTCTACAGTAAAGAGACGTACTTCATCCCCTCGCCTGTTTATTGCCTCCAACTCAATATATTACAACAACATTGCTCCATGCGGACCTGGAGGGGGCGCCTGAATTTTGGGAGATTTTCGGGAGAAAATGTGTCCCGGGAGGTTTTCGGGAGAGGCGCTGAATTTCGGGAGTCTCCCGGAAAATCCGGGAGGGTTGGCAAGTATGCATGAAGGACATCATTAATCCAAGTATGATGCAGTGCCTAGGGACAACCAGTAGAAAATGGATGGATGGATGGATGGATGTGCACCACAGCAACATTGTTGCACTGCAGCTCAGATGAAGTCACATCACCAATCAGAACTGACAAGCAACGCTGGGGGAAAAAGTGTGAGGAAATGGCTGAAGGAAAACTATTGTGTAAGACAGCGGGCTGTTACAAATAGTCTTTGAATTCCAATAAACAAACATGGCTTCCAAGCGGGCCGTGACTGAAGCGTGAAAGGAATGATTAGGGGGGGTCACAGTCTAAGTGTCGAGAGAGTGTATTTTCTGCAATGTGTGTAAAAACAGTTCATATCGTAATCTCATTACATCACAGCCAGAAAGTGATTATGGCTCCAGTAAGACTGTTCTGCTGTTGACAGGATTAAATATGACTTTAGAAAGAGTCTGATTATTCTCCTCGTCCTTGCATGCTTTGTAGGAACTGAAAGGCAAGTTTGCCTGTATCAATTTTGATTTCTGGTTGCTCTGTGCACCTGGTCAGTTGTTATTCTGGCTTTAACCAGATCTGCAGAATGGCACAAACATGTACAGTGTGTCCCTCTGTGTTGTTCGTCTGACCGCAATGCTGAAGGTTTCATTAATCCTCAATAAAACATGAAGACCAAGTGCCATCTGCTGGATGACTAATGGACCCACTTGGCTGCATTGCAAAGTGGGATTGGATAAGCACTTTATATGAGAAATACTACAAAATAACATTTTCGGCACAGACTCGATCAAGAGCAGACAGACACTGTAGATCAGAAGTGTCAAACGTACGGCCCCTGGGCCAGATCAGGCCCGCAAACAGGTTTTTTTCCGGCCCGCGTGATGAATCACAAGTGTCTCAAAGGGCTGCACAAGCCACAACGACATTCTCCGTTCAGAGCCCACAAAAGGGCAAGGAAAAACTCATAACCCAGTGGGATGTCAATGTGAATGACTATGAGAAACCTTGGAGAGGACCACAGGTGTGGGTGACCCCCCCGCCCACCCTCTAGAGAAGACCGGATGCAATGGACGTCGAGTGGGTCTAAAATAATATTGTGAAAGTCCAGTCCATAGTGGATCTAACATAATAGTGAGAGTCCAGTCCATAGTGGATCTAAGATAATAGTGAGAGTCCAGTTCATAGTGGATCTAACATAATAGTGTGAGAGTCCAGTCCATAGTGGATCTAACATGAGAGTGTGAGAGTCCAGTCCATAGTGGATCAAACATAATAGTGAGAGTCCAGTCCATAGTGGATCTAACATAATAGTGAGAGTCCAGTCCATAGTGGATCAAACATAATAGTGAGAGTCCAGTCCATAGTGGATCTAACATAATAGTGTGAGAGTCCAGTCAATAGTGGATCTAACATAATAGTGAGAGTCCAGTTCATAGTGGATCTAACATAATAGTGTGAGAGTCCAGTCCATAGTAGATCTAACATAATAGTGTGAGAGTCCAGTCCATAGTGGATCTAACATAATAGTGAGAGAGTCCAGTCCATAGTGGATCTAAGATAAAAGTGAGAGTCCAGTTCATAGTGGATCTAACATAATAGTGTGAGAGTCCAGTCCATAGTGGATCTAACATAATAGTGAGAGTCCAGTCCATAGTGGATTTAAGATAATAGTGAGAGTCCAGTTCATAGTGGATCTAACATAATAGTGAGAGTCCAGTCCATAGTGGATCTAACATAATAGTGAGAGTCCAGTCCATAATGGATCTAACATAATAGTAAGAGTCCAGTCCATAGTGGATTTAACATAATAGTGAGAGTCCAGTCCATAGTGGATCTAACATAATAGTGAGAGTCCAGTTCATAGTGGATCTAATATAATAGTGAGAGTCCAGTTCATAGTGGATCTAACATAATAGTGAGAGTCCAGTCCATAGTGGATCTAACATAATAGTGTGAGAGTCCAGTCCATAGTGGATCTAAGATAAAAGTGAGAGTCCAGTTCATAGTGGATCTAACATAATAGTGTGAGAGTCCAGTCCATAGTGGATCTAACATAATAGTGAGAGTCCAGTCCATAGTGGATTTAAGATAATAGTGAGAGTCCAGTCCATAGTGGATCTAACATAATAGTGAGAGTCCAGTCCATAGTGGATTTAACATAATAGTGAGAGTCCAGTCCATAGTGGATCTAACATAATAGTGACAGTCCAGTCCATAGTGGATCTAACATAATAGTGTGGGAGTCCAGTTCATAGTGGATCTAACATAATAGTGAGAGTCCAGTTCATAGTGGATCTAACATAATAGTGAGAGTCCAGTCCATAGTGGATCTAACATAATAGTGTGGGAGTCCAGTTCATAGTGGATCTAACATAATAGTGAGAGTCCAGTCCATAGTGGATCTAACATAATAGTGTGAGAGTCCAGTCCATAGTGGATCTAACATAATAGTGAGAGTCCAGTCCATAGTGGATTTAACATAATAGTGAGAGTCCAGTCCATAGTGGATTTAACATAATAGTGAGAGTCCAGTCCATAGTGGATCTAACATCATAGTGTGAGAGTCCAGTCCATAGTGGATCTAACATAATAGTGAGAGTCCAGTCAATAGTGGATCTAACATAATAGTGAGAGTCCAGTCCATAGTGGATCTAACATAATAGTGAGAGTCCAGTCCATAGTGGATCTAACATAATAGTGAGAGTCCAGTCCATAGTGGATCTAACATAATAGTGAGAGTCCAGTTCATAGTGGATCTAACATAATAGTGAGAGTCCAGTCCATAGTGGATCCAACATAATAGTGTGGGAGTCCAGTTCATAGTGGATCTAACATAATAGTGAGAGTCCAGTTCATAGTGGATCTAACATAATAGTGTGAGAGTCCAGTCCATAGTGGATCTAACATAATAGTGAGAGTCCAGTCCCTAGTGCATCTAACATAATAGTGAGAGTCCAGTCCATAGTGGATCTAACATAATAGTGTGAGAGTCCAGTCCATAGTGGATCTAACATAATAGTGTGAGAGTCCAGTCCATAGTGGATCTAACATAATAGTGAGAGTCCAGTCCATAGTGGATCTAACATAATAGTGAGAGTCCAGTCCATAGGTACACAGTAAAGGTTGACCGTGGCTCCTCCTCCTCGACCCACATGAAACTTAAAACCTGCCCTAAAATGTCTGTCAAACACAAGAAAAGTGAACTTAATCCTTTTGAATAGTTTTGACCTCTTACGGTTGGTTTGAGTTAGCACTGGGTTGATACGTGGACATGACTAAGGAGGTATTTGATACCTAGGAGAGTTTACATGTTGTGTTTTTTTTGTTCAATCCCAGAAAGACTGTGACTTAAAGTTTAATCCTGGCTTTGTGAATACACTGGGCCCCATTCAGCAACCGTTCTTAAGAACAAATGTTGTTCTTAGGGCCACTTACGAAGTTTTTAAGGAGATTTTTGTATTCACCAATGTTTTCTTAGCTGGGATTTGTTCGTAGGTAAGAACACAATCTGTGAGTGCTCCAGAGCATTCTTAGAGTGGCCTATTTGTTCTTAATTGTGACAAGTTCCCTTACTTCTAATGTCTAATGTTAAATTAATACCATAGATAGGCAGATATAGATAAGACAGACAGACATCTAGCAAACTGAGCAATATGTACTAGAGATGTGCGGATAGGCAATTATTTCATCCGCAACCGCATCAGAAAGTCGTCAACCATCCGCCATCCACCCGATCTAACATTTTTTCAGAACCGCATCCGCCCGCACCCGCCCGTTGTTATATATCTAATATAGACGATGCAAGGCATTAGTGAGGTTATAAAGCTTTTGCCTGTTAAAGAAAGGAGACTGATCCAATGCAGCACACCAGTGCGCAATCATATGGGAGCCGCGCTGAGCGCACCTCCAAGCGCGTCTCGCTGCAGGCGACGGCCGGGTATATGGGCCCGACGCTCCAGCGCCATCCATTTTCAGGGCTAGTTGATTCGGCAGGTGGGTTGTTACACACTCCTTAGCGGGTTCCAACTTCCATAGCCACCGTCCTAGCTGCTGTCTATATCAACCAGGGTGAGCCCCACCCCTTTCGTGAGCGCACTGCGCGCGGAGTGACCCCTGTTACGCGCCCCCGGCAACAGGGGTGGCGGGCAGGTAAGCTGCGCGGGCGGAGCGCGCGGAGTGACCCCTGTTACGAGCCCCCGGCCACGGGGGTGGCGGGCAGGTAAGCTGCCTACCTGCTGCGCGTGACGCCGGCCGCGGCGAAGGCGGACGAGGCGGGGTGTCGGTGCGGTGGGCGCGGTGGTGACCCTGGACGTGCGTCGGGCCCTTCTCGCGGATCGCCTCAGCTACGGCTCCCGGTGGGGCCCTCTCGGGGGAAGGGGCCTCGGTCCCGGACCCCGGCGAGGCGTCCCTTCTCCGCTCCGTAAAAGTGTCCATCTCTTTTTCTTTTTTTTCTTCTGTTGTGGCATATGCAGCAGGTGCCTGCTCGTTTTTCGTATGTGGGTAACAACATTTAACTATGTATATATATTTCCGAATTGGTTTAACTGCCACCCGCCTGAATCTATTTAAAATCTAATTTTTTTTTAACCACCCGACCCGACCCGACCCGACCCGCGGATAAAATCTAATTTTTTTAAATTTCATCTGCCCGATCCGCGGATAATCCGCGGACTCCGCGGTTGTGCCCGCAAACCGCGCATCTCTAATATATACACACACACCTACGCAATCATGAATTACTAGGGCGTTGATTGAGTGATTGGCGACTCTTTAAAAGACTCAACTCACACAATGTCAATGCTTTTGCTGCTACTGCAAGATCCTGCAGATCGTGCTCTGGGTAGGGAGAGCATATTTCACGACCACGTCGACCTATTTTCCCGAAGTGACGAAAATGTATGTGAACGCTTTAGCCTACCGAGAGCTGTCCCCCCTTTCTTTAACTTACGTTTCGACATTATGTATCAGAATCAGAATCAGAATCAGAATCAGCTTTATTGTCATTACGCAAGGTAATGAGATTGAGGCCATTCCATACAGTGCGATGTGTGCATGCTAGAAAAACAATGTGCAAATATATAAAAATTTAAAAAATGTAGAAGTGCAATGAATATGGTGTGAAATGAATATATACATGAAAAAACAAAACAAAAACAGGGTGGTTGGTGTAATGGGTTATTGCACCGAAGAGAAGGCAGTTATGAGGGACAATGGGGCAGTCCGTTCAGGATGGTTATGGCCCTGGGGAAGAAGCTGTTCTTTAGCCTGTTTGTTTTGGTTTTAATGCACCTGTAGCGCTTCCCAGAGGGCAGCAGGTGGAACAGGTCAGAGCCAGGGTGGGTGCTGTCTTTGATGATGGCACTGGCTCTGTTGAGGCAGCGGGAGGTGTAGATGTCCGTCAGAGAAGGGAGAGGGCGGCCGATGATCTTCTGAGCCGTCTTGACCACTCTTTGCACCCTCTCCCCCCCCGCGGGATAATACAAATGTATCTTCTGTAATCTGTTTGTGTTTTTCTCCGTGGGTCTGATGTTCGGCTTTTCCGCCGAAACCTGGAGTGTCAAGTGTTTTCTAAGGTGGTACTTGGTGATACCAGTAGGTTTGGGGTCTCCAACAGGTAGCTTGAGAGTTTTTAAGTAGCCCGCCAACTGATTTTGTGTAGCTGTCCAAAGGGTCACAGTATATTTACTTACATTTGGTGTTTTCAGTTCAATTCCGACATCAGTTTAAATATTGCCAGTCAAATAAACAAAACACAAATAGCTCACTTCTCCTTCACTGATTTCATACTATGATTATTAGAATTGCTCTACATCAGGGGTGCTCACACTTTTTCTGCAGGCGAGCTACTTTTCAATTGATCAAGTCGTGGGGATCTACCTCATTCATATATATCATTTATATTTACTTATTTATGAAATATATGTTTTTGTTAACAAGTTAAAAGTGTTTAATGATAATGCAAGCATGTTTAACACATATAGTTAATATTGTTAACAAGTTAAAGGTGTTTAAAGATAATGCAAGCATGTTTAACACATATAGTTAATATTGTTAACAAGTTAAATGTGTTTAAAGATAATGCAAGCATGTTTAACACATATAGTTAATATTGTTAACAAGTTAAAGGTGTTTAAAGATAATGCAAGCATGTTTAACACATATAGTTAATATTGTTAACAACTTAAAGGTGGTTAAAGATAAAACAAGCATGTTTAACACATATAGTTAATATTGTTAACAACTTAAAGGTGGTTAAAGATAATACAAGCATGTTTAACACATATAGTTAATATTGTTAACAACTTAAAGGTGGTTAAAGATAATACAAGCATGTTTAACACATATAGTTAATATTGTTAACAAGTTAAAGGTGTTTAAAGATAATGCAAGCATGTTTAACACATATAGTTAATATTGTTAACAACTTAAAGGTGGTTAAAGATAAAACAAGCATGTTTAACACAAATAGTTAATATTGTTAACAACTTAAAGGTGGTTAAAGATAAAACAAGCATGTTTAACACATATAGTTAATATTGTTAACAACTTAAAGGTGGTTAAAGATAAAACACGCATGTTTAACACAAATAGTTAATATTGTTAACTTAAAGGTGGTTAAAGATAATACAAGCATGTTTAACACATATAGTTAATATTGTTAACAACTTAAAGGTGGTTAAAGATAATACAAGCATGTTTAACACATAGACACGAATATAAGTTGGTGTATTACCTGATTCTGATGACTTGCATTGATTGGAATCAGACAGTGGTGATGATAATGTCCGCATTTTCGAATGGAGTAGAAAAAAAGTCCTCCTTTCTGTCCAATACCACATGAAAGTGGTTGGTTTTTGGCATCTTATTTGTCCAGCTTCCGTACTCCTTTGTATACACTTTACAAGAAATACATTGTCGGCAAACTCCGTAGCTTGCTAGCTTGTGCACGCCAGCTTTCTGAGACTCTCATTTTGGTAGCGCAGGCAGGATGAAGCAGAGCTTTTATTGTGCAACTGTGCAGTCGGTCTTTGGAGTTTTGACGACAGGTACGGCGCCAGAGTCTGTTGAAATAAAGTGTTTCTCGCCTTCCAGTCGGTCATTTTAATGAGCTGGCAGCAGCCAGCGTCATCTCAGAAGACCCTCGGGTGCCGTGAATGTCAATCAAGTGACGAAAGTGACGTCATAGTGAAGATTTATGATCGCTCATTTTTAGGACTATTTTTTTAATGGCTGGCTGGTGATCGACTGACACACCCTCCGAGATCGACCGGTAGATCGCGATCGACGTAATGAGCACCCCTGATCTATATGGTGTTAAGATTTGTCACAACAACAACAACAAAGTGGTTCACGATGACATGTTTTAGCCTCGGGACTAAAAAAATGTGCTCTCTTGCTTTTTGCAGGAGAAAACAGGACTTCTAAAGATACAGGAGAAGAAGGAGCGGTGGAAGGAGAAAAAGGCCGTGCAACAGCCGAAGACGGAAGATGAGGAGGTGGGGAAGGAACAGGAGAACGTTCTAGAGCCTATGATGGATCCATTAGAGAATGGATTCTTTCATCATGCCCAGAGAGAGCAGGAGAGGATGACCGAGAGGCTGCTCAAGAAAACATATTCCAAGAAGAACAAACTGGTCAGTGACTTCCTTATTGATTTCCTATCGGTTAATCGCTTGTTTATTCTTACGTGAGCCAATCCCGGTGGCGATATGTCTGTTGGTGTGTTATTCAACGTCACTTTCATTCACACGTTTATTCACATTTGACTGATGTCCATATGCGTGCTTGTTTGCAGTACAACTATGCAGATAAGCAGCATGTCAACAATGATGACATGCAGGGTTTCCCGCAGCGCTTTGTTGTTTAGGCGGCCGCCTTAACAACAATTTCTCGCGTCACAGCAGCCAATGCTTCGCCTACTTATAAGATGTCTACGGTCTGCACCACGTTTGTACTTGTTATCAATTTGTACACACAGTCTTTTGCAGATCACCTGCAACATGTCCACTAATAGTACTTGCAGTTTTTATAGTTTGTGCAGTTTATTTAGCACATGCTATTTGGAATCTACTGTAAGTAGATCATGGCGTTCATGTATAGATTGAGATGGGCCTAATAATTGAGTAGTCAATGTACGATTAGAATTATCCATCCATCCATCCATCCATCTTCTTCCGCTTATCCGAGGTCGGGTCGCGGGGGCAGCAGCCTAAGCAGGGAAGCCCAGACTTCCCTCTCCCCAGCCACTTCGTCCAGCTCCTCCCGGGGGATCCCGAGGCGTTCCCAGGCCAGCCGGGAGACATAGTCTTCCCAACGTGTCCTGGGTCTTCCCCGTGGCCTCCTACCGGTCGGACGTGCCCTAAACACCTCCCGAGGCGATCAGGTGGCATCCTGACCAGATGCCTGAACCACCTCATCTGGCTCCTCTCGATGTGGAGGAGCAGCGGCTTCACTTTGAGTTCCCCCCGGATGACAGAGCTTCTCACCCTATCTCTAAGGGAGAGCCCCGCCACCCGGCGGAGGAAACTCATTTCGGCCGCTTGTACCCGTGATCTTGTCCTTTCGGTCATGACCCAAAGCTCATGACCATAGGTGAGGATGGGAACGTAGATCGACCGGTAAATTGAGAGCTTTGCCTTCCGGCTCAGCTCCTTCTTCACCACAACGGATCGATACAGCGTCCGCATTACTGAAGATGCCGCACCGATCCGCCTGTCGATCTCACGATCCACTCTTCCCTCACTCGTGAACAAGACTCCGAGGTACTTGAACTCCTCCACTTGGGGCAGGGTCTCCTCCCCAACCCTGAGATGGCACTCCACCCTTTTCCGGGCGAGAACCATGGACTTGGACTTGGAGGTGCTGATTCTCATCCCAGTCGCTTCACACTCGGCTGCGAACCGATCCAGTGAGAGCTGAAGATCCTGGCCAGATGAAGCCATCAGGACCACATCATCTGCAAAAAGCAGAGACCTAATCATGCAGCCACCAAACTGGATCCCCTCAACGCTTTGACTGCGCCTAGAAATTCTGTCCATAAAAGTTATGAACAGAATGGGTGACAAAGGGCAGCCTTGGCGGAGTCCAACCCTTACTGGAAACGTGTCCGACTTACTGCCGGCAATGCGGACCAAGCTCTGACACTGATCATACAGGGAGCGGACCGCCAAAATCAGACAGTCCGATACCCCATACTCTCTGAGCACTCCCCACAGGACTTCCCAAGGGACACGGTCGAATGCCTTCTCCAAGTCCACAAAGCACATGTAGACTGGTTGGGCAAACTCCCATGCACCCTCAAGGACCCTGCCGAGAGTATAGAGTTGGTCCACAGTTCCACGATTAGAATTATGTACATTTTTAAGGAACATCAACCACTTTCTCATAATTCAGGATCAGGATCAGGATGCTTTATTAGTGTCCATTCTTTAACATGTACAAGACATATAAGAACTTAAATGACATTTTGGGCACAGTCCCACTAAGAGCAGACATACGTTACAGGGAGACAAGAACAGGACCGCCAACGGATCAGCCACTTACGGCGCTCCTTAAAAAAGGTGGGACAAAAGTGATATCGGGAAAGGGGGGAAGAGTAAACAATATCAGTCAAAGGCTGGACCCTGCAGACTGAGTCCAAGGGAAAAACCTCATTTGCCATAGCACACATAAACAAGTTACATATAATCCCATCAACTCGGGGGGTTGAGGCCCTGGAGGCCGGCATGCTGCTATAAAGCGCTACTCAGCCGTCCATCACCCCGAAGGGGAATCAAGCGATGGTGAAGGCGTTGGGTGGGGGTGGGGTGTGTGTTTGTGTATATGCCCATTGTCTTTGGGTGTAGTGGTGTTGTGTCCATAGGCCCGGGGCCCTTCTGCATGCAATGCAAGCAAAGTTCGACTTCCAGGTGTCGTTGAGGAAGGAGGGAGGTCAAAAGCGACCATCTTTGAGAGTCCTCTGGGATGTTTACAGAACAGCCTGCTCCTGTTGTTGCAGCATCAAGGCCATTCGAGGGAGTCAAATCGTAGATTAGGATTTTTGTTTTTCCGCGAGCATACATTACAATGACTTGTCTGTTCTATTCGTCCATGTTGGCTCTCATATCCAATTGTTCCCTTTCAACAAGCTTCTCCATGATGTGATCCATCTTGCGATTCAGTTCAGAAATCGCCCCAGGATGTGAGCCCACAGCCCGGCCCAATCCTTCCATTGCGACGAACAGCCTTTGGGCTCCTTGAGTGGCTGCCATCGTCTTAAGAATTTGATGATGCACCAGAGCAATGCCCAGCCCAATCAGTTCCAAATAGGTAGATGTCTTCCACGTCCTCGATGGAAAGGACTGAGAGGCACATTATTCTCCATTTGTCCCAGGAATCTCTCACGTACCCCGGAGCAATGGTTCCATCAGGGAAGCCAGGCTCCCCCGAACCTCTTTACGTCGTCGAAAAGATTTTGTCAATTGAGTCGCGAGTCCAGCTGATCAATTCCATGTGATGATTAGATTTTGTTCTCATAAATCTCCTGTTATTGAACGTATTTCCCTTACATGTTATATAAATTGACTTCCTTTGAACTATTTAATAAGACAATCACAATCAGATCGTGTGGTTCCGTGTAGTTTGTTATTTGTTTTCTAAAAGTGTTTATTGTTACATGAACAAATTCCATGTCTTCCCTGTCATCCCACCCTTGTCTTCCTTTACAAGTAGCAAAGTGTGTTTGTTCATGCAGACAGAAGCCTGCCAATACTGTCAATTTAAAAGAACAACACCGGGACCACGTTCCCTGTTCCTGAGAGATGGTCTGTCTGTGTGTTAACAGCCTGTTTAAATGGGCGGATGTTTTCATGCTCCTGTCTGCAGGCCAAAATCCACCTCGGTGCTGTCGAAGAGCAGTGGAAATATAGCCAGGAAGCCAAACTAAATGAGCGCATGTAGCCTGAAGGCCTCTTCCTCAGATTAAAAATAGCTCTCTTAGATTTCCTGGGGACTGCAAATGAGCTTGGCTGTGATATTTAGTTAGCTGAGAGACACTTACCCCAGCATTTACAACTTTTGTTCAACATAGTGTGCTGATTGCTGCTGCAAGCCACACGTGTGTTTGAAGAATGCAATTCTAATATATTTTAGATTGCCGAAAAGCCTGCAGATTTTTCTCACTTTTACTTCACAGCATCTTTAAAGCATCCAATGTCTGCTGTGGAAGAGTCAAAGCTGGAGTTTGACCACTGGTGTGTTGTCAGGGCCAGCAAGGCCTTCTCTGCCGGCCTAACATACCCAGAAATCATGATCATAATTAAAGATAAACATATTTTTTTAACTATCGTGGGATCACACTCCTCAGCCTTCCCGGTAAGGTCTATTCAGGTGTACTGGAGAGGAGGCTACGCCGGATAGTCGAACCTCGGATTCAGGAGGAACAGTGTGGTTTTCGTCCTGGTCGTGGAACTGTGGACCAGCTCTATACTCTCGGCAGGGTGCATGGGAGTTTGCCCAACCAGTCTACATGTGTTTTGTGGACTTGGAGAAGGCATTCGACCGTGTTCCTCGGGAAGTCCTGTGGGGAGTGCTCAGAGAGTATGGGGTGTCGGACTGTCTGATTGGGGCAGTCCGCTCCCTGTATGCTCAGTGCCAGAGCTTGGTCCGCATTGCCGGCAGTAAGTCGGACACGTTTCCAGTGAGGGTTGGACTCCGCCAAGGCTGCCCTTTGTCACCGATTCTGTTCATAACTTTTATGGACAGAATTTCTAGGCGCAGTTAAGGCGTTGAGGGGATCTGGTTTGGTGGCTGCAGGATTAAGTCTCTGCTTTTTGCAGATGATGTGGTCCTGATGGCTTCATCTGGCCAGGATCTTCAGCTCTCGCTGGATCGGTTCGCAGCCGAGTGTGAAGCGACTGGGATGAGAATCAGCACCTCCAAGTCCGAGTCCATGGTTCTCGCCCGGAAAAGGGTGAAGTGCCATCTCCGGGTTGGGCGTTCCCAGGCCAGCCGGGAGACATAGTCTTCCCAACGTGTCCTGGGTCTTCCCCGCGGCCTCCTACCGGTGGGACGTGCCCTAAACACCTCCCTAGGGAGGCGTTCGGGTGGCATCCTGACCAGATGCCCGAACCACCTCATCTGGCTCCTCTCCATGTGGAGGAGCAGCGGCTTTACTTTGAGCTCCCCCCGGATGACAGAGCTTCTCACCCTATTTCTAAGGGAGAGCCCCGCCACCAGGTGGAGGAAACTCATTTCGGCCGCTTGTACCCGTGATCTTGTCCTTTCGGTCATAACCCAAAGCTCATGACCATAGGTGAGGATGGGAACGTAGATCGACCGGTAAAATGAGAGCTTTGCCTTCCGGCTCAGCTCCTTCTTCACCACAACGGATCGATACAGCGTCCGCATTACTGAAGACGCCGCACCGATCCGCCTGTCGATCTCACGATCCACTCTTCCCCCACTCGTGAACAAGACTCCGAGGTACTTGAACTCCTCCACTTGGGGCAAGATCTCCTCCCCAACCCGGAGATGGCACTCCACCCTTTTCCGGGCGAGAACCATGTACTCGGACTTGGAGGTGCTGATTCTCATCCCAGTCGTTGGCAAGTATAGTTGTTAAAAGGAAAGGCCATGTAACACAGTGGTAAAAATGCCCCTTTTTGCAATGTGTTGTTGCTATTAAATTCTAAGTTAAGGATTATTTGCAAAAAAAAATAGTTTCTCAGTGTGAACATGAAATATCTTGTCTTTGCAGTCTATTCAATTGAATATAAGTTGAAAAGGGTTTGTTGTATTCTCTTTTTTATTTACCAATTACACAACGTGACAACTTCACTGCTTTTGGGTTTTGTAAATAAAAGGGACTACGAAGCTCCGCAAAGAAAACAAGATCATTGACTAAAGGCAGCTATGAATAGATCCAATGTGAGTGCTTCTTTGCTGTAAAAAAAAAAAAAAAAAAAATGCTTGCAGGATACTCAGCATCATGTCTTTGACCTTCAACACGCTTCCAACGGGAGCCATGAATAACACATAAAGCTGGAGCACAAACAATAACACTGTTGTCCATTAGTGTTATGCTACACACACACACACACTAACAATGTCTTGAATAAAAACCTCTGAAGACACTTCACCGCATTATTCCCGACCCTCCCTCCGGCCAACCTCCCACTACAAGTCCAGCCTCTGGACATGAAAAGGCGGCCTGAGAGCTGAGTTGAATGCAAGAGCAACAGTGGCTAGCGGGCAGTGGGGAAGGGTGCTCAAAATGACTGATACCTTTGTTGTTTGGCATGCAGCAGCGACCCTGAGCGGCTGCAGCTCTGCACACGACAGTCACAGCCGCCAATATATAAACACATTAAACCCACTTGCTGTTTACTTCACCCAGGGATCAAGGTGAAGCAACATGAGTCACTTAGCCACTTAGTGTTGCCGACTTGCAGGATTTCCACGCCCGCCGGAATCCTGCATGATTTATTAGGCACATAATGCAGATAAACAGCAGTGCTCGTTCACTATGTATTATATTGTGCTCGTTCACTATGTATTACATACTTGCCAACCTTGAGACCTCCAATTTCGGGGGGTGGGTGCGGGGGGCGTGGTTAAGAGGGGAGGAGTATATTTACAGCTAGAATTCACCAAGTCAAGTATTTCATATATATATATATATATATATATATTAGAGATGCGCGGATAGGCAATTATTTCATCTGCAACCGCATCAGAAAGTCGTCAAACATCCGCCATCCACCCGACTTAACATTTGATCAGAACCGCACCCGCCCGCACCCGCCCGTTGTTATATATCTAATATAGACGATGCAAGGCATTAGTGAGGTTATAAAGCTTTTGCCTGTTAAAGAAAGGAGACTGATCCAATGCAGCACAGACATTCGCGTGCCACGCTGTCATTCATCTGGGAGCCGCGCTGAGCGCACCTCCAAGCGCATCTCGCTGCCGGCGACGGCCGGGAATGGGCCCGACGCTCCAGCGCCATCCATTTTCAGGGCTAGTTGATTCGGCAGGTGGGTTGTTACACACTCCTTAGCGGGTTCCGACTTCCATGGCCACCGTCCTGCTGTCTATATCAACCAGGATGAGCCCCACCCCTTTCGTGAGCGCACTGCGCGCGGAGTGACCCCTGTTACGCGCCCCCGGCAACAGGGGTGGCGGGCAGGTAAGCTGCGCGGGCGGAGCGCGCGGAGTGACCCCTGTTACGAGCCCCCGGCCACGGGGGTGGCGGGCAGGTAAGCTGCTTACCTGCTGCGCGTGACGCCGGCCGCGGCGAAGGCGGACGAGGCGGGGTGTCGGTGCGGTGGGCGCGGTGGTGACCCTGGACGTGCGTCGGGCCCTTCTCGCGGATCGCCTCAGCTACGGCTCCCGGTGGGGCCCTCTCGGGGGAAGGGGCCTCGGTCCCGGACCCCGGCGAGGCGTCCCTTCTCCGCTCCGTAAAAGTGTCCATCTCTTTTTTTTTTTTCTTCTGTTGTGGCATATGCAGCAGGTGCCTGCTCGTTTTTCGTATGTGGGTAACAACATTTAACTATGTATATATATTTCCGAATTGGTTTAACTGCCACCCGCCTGAATCTATTTAAAATCTAATTTTTTTTTATTTCAACCGCCCAACCCGACCCGACCCGACCCGACCCGACCCGACCCGACCCGCGGATAAAATCTAATTTGTTTTTATTTCATCCGCCCGATCCACGGATAATCCGCGGATCGGGCGGTTGTGTCCGCAAACCGCGCATCTCTAATATATATATTAGAGATGCGCGCATCTCTAATATATATATTAGAGATGCGCGGTTTGCGGACACTAGATATTAGAGATGCGCGCATCTCTAATATATATATTAGAGATGCGCGGTTTGCGGACACAACCGCCCGATCCGCGGATTATCCGTGGATCGGGCGGATGAAATAAAAAAAAGTTAGATTTTATCCGCGGGTCGGGTCGGGTCGGGTCGGGTTGTGTCCGCAAACCGCGCATCTCTAATATATATATTAGAGATGCGCGGTTTGCGGACACAACCGCGGAGTCCGCGGATTATCCGCGGGTCGGGCGGTTGAAATAAAAAAAAATTAGATTTTATCCGCGGGTCGGGTCGGGCGGTTGAAATGAAAAAAAATTAGATTTTAAATAGATTCAGGCGGGTGGCAGTTAAACCAATTCGGAAATATATATACATAGTTAAATGTTGTTACCCACATACGAAAAAACGAGCAGGCACCTGCTGCATATGCCACAACAGAAGAAGAAAAAAAAAAGAGATGGACACTTTTACGGAGCGGAGAAGGGACGCCTCGCCGGGGTCCGGGACCGAGGCCCCTTCCCCCGAGAGGGCCCCACCGGTAGCCGTAGCTGAGGTGATCCGCGAGAAGGGCCCGACGCACGTCCAGGGTCACCACCGCGCCCACCGCACCGACACCCCGCCTCGTCCGCCTTCGGCGCGGCCGGCGTCACGCGCAGCAGCTTACCTGCCCGCCACCCCCGTGGCCGGGGGCTCGTAACAGGGGTCACTCCGCGCGCAGTGCGCTCACAAAAGGGGTGGGGCTCACCCTGGTGAGCCGAGTGGGCCACTTTTGGTAAGCAGAACTGTCGCTGCGGGATGAACCGAACGCCGGGTTAAGGCGCCCGATGCCGACGCTCATCAGACCCCAGAAAAGGTGTTGGTTGATATAGACAGCAGGACGGTGGCCATGGAAGTCGGAACCCGCTAAGGAGTGTGTAACAACCCACCTGCCGAATCAACTAGCCCTGAAAATGGATGGCGCTGGAGCGTCGGGCCCATACCCGGCCGTCGCCGGCAGCGAGAGCCGCGAGGGCTAGGCCGCGACGAGTAGGATGGCCGCCGCGGTGCGCGCTGAAGCCTCGGGCGCGAGCCCGGGTGGAGCCGCCGCGGGTGCGAGGGACATCGCACCTCCACGCGCTTGGAGGTGCGCTCAGCGCGGCTCCCAGATGATTGCGCGCTGGTGCGCGTCTGGGCCGTGACAGCGTGGCACGCATTGTATGTCTCCCTTTATCTCAATGAGAAATTTCAATTAAAAAAACATGAATTATTTGGCCACTCTTTCATCTGAGCCACCACAATAATTTTATTTTTTGTCAGTTATTTGAGTCCCTTTTTTTTTGGCAGTACATTAGGTTAGTACTTATTGTTTTAATCAGCCTGACCTAAGCCTACAGTCTATGTGTTAAATAAATAATATTCGGGATTAACACATGTTTTTTTGTGTCATTTGACAAGCTTGTAAACTGTAAGTAGGGTGGATATATTTACTGAATACGATTAGAATAAAAAGTAAGATTACTAATTCGGTGTTAATATTTGAGTGGGTTAAAAACCACTGATCTACATGACTTTTTCAGCTCACTTCATCCAAGTACTTTTTTTTAATTCGAATAAATCAGGTCCTTTGTCTTGGGAGTTTGTCTTCTCGGAAATATGGGTGCTTGCACGTGTTGGTCAAGGAAGCAAAATAATATCCAGTGCCAAACATCCTTGATTTAATGATGGGCTTGAAAAGGTAAAGAGGAGTGGTAACCTTGTGACTTCACTCCTGTTGCACAAGTGAACTCTGCAATTTAACTAAGAGCACTATTAGTTGAGGGGATAATAAGGTGTGCTGCAGGCGGGTCGCGTGTGCGTGTGTGTGTGTGTGTGTGTGTGTGTGTGTGTGTGTGCGTGTGTGTGTGTGTGTGTGTGTGTGTGTGTGTGTGTGTGTGTGTGTGTGTGAGCAGGACTTGTAATGGACCTTAATCGGTCAATTACTGTGCAGCGTCTATTAAAGGTGTTTCTATTCGGACGGAATCAAAATGGTACTAATGTAACCCTAAAGTGCTGCACCACATGGTCAGAATGACAAAAAAAATACACTTTTTGGGGGAGAATGTGTGTGCAAGACGTTCGCCCAAAAATATATATTTTGCTCTTACCTTTCGCACGGGTAGGGTTGTACGCAGTGACATGCAGTGAGGTTGATGGCTGGTGAGGCACTGACTTCATCACAGTCAGATTTACAAACATATGAACCCTAAAGAGTATCTTATTCACCATTTGATTGGCAGCAGTTAACGGGTTATGTTTAAAAGCTCATACCAGCATTCTTCCCTGCTTGGCACTCAGCATCAAGGCTTGGAATTGGGGGTTAAATCACCAAAAATTATTCCCGGGCGCGGCGCCGCTGCTGCCCACTGCTCCCCTCGCCTCCCAGGGGGTGATCAAGTTATGGGTCAAATGCAGAGAACAAATTTCACCACACCTAGTGTGTGTGTGACAATCATTGGTACTTTAACTTAACTTTAACTTTACACATACAAACTGTAGCACACAAAAAAAGCACATTTAATAAAAAAAACGTTATTATGGTCTTACCTTTACTTATAAATGAAGTCCATGCGCCGCTGTTGTGCTGGATTAATGAACCCCCTGACGGGAGTGTTATATCAACTAAAGCCCTCACTTCAACTTTCCACGTGCAAGATTGAATCTATTTAAAAAAAAGTGTAACCGAGGGTTTATAAATGTCGCCTATACTGTATGAAACTACAAAATAACAAACACGGAGGCTCCAGTTTACACCAGGACCACTTTATTTACCTTCTTTCAAAAACCTACGCTCCACTCCAACGTGTCATCACTTCCGCTCTTAGCGCCTTCAAAATAAGAGCTCGAGGCATATACTGCATAACAGCGCATAACAGGAACTTAACATCACAAAGAGGAAAGCCCATAAAAATAGGTTACAAAAGTTATTTAATAAGAAGCCAAAAAGTGCAAAAACAATAATGTTCGTGTTGGAGGAGTTGTGAATTTGGTACACCTGCAGTCTGCAGGTGTACCTAATGTTGTGGCCCTGCAGTCATTCACAACTCCTCCAACACCAACATTATTGTTTTTGCACTTTTTGACTTCTTATGAAATAACTTCTTTAAATAGATTCAATCTTGCACGTGGAAAGTTTAAGTGTGGGCTTTAGTTGATATAACAATTCTACGGCGGGGGTGCAGGAGGCGGATTACTGCGAGCCTCAGCCAGTGCATCTTTTGCAGCCGTTTTATGATCGCTCAGCACAAGAAATACGTTACACACATACAGTTGTTGACAAAATACACTGTACATTATATACCTCAGCTAACTAAACTATGGAAATGTATAATATAGTTCATATAGCAATACAGTCTCACTGCACAGCAGGCCAGCAGTTAGCCGAGTCCGCAATCCATGGTGAGGCACTGAGTGACGTGCCTCAACTGGCTGCTGTTCACTGCACCGTCTCTTCTCAGTATTTGAACGGCAAATGTGAAAATTCAGCGATTTTGAATAAAAATTATCTAAAACTGGTGAAGTTAAATGGAAAATAACTTTATAGTATAATCACTGGATACATTTAACAATTAATTATTTTTTTTTTCTTTTTACATTTTTTTCTTTCCATTTTTTTCTTTCCATGGCAGGTGAGGCCCCGCCTCACCTGCCATCACCGCACGTCACTGGTTGTACGGTATACCGGTATTAGTATAGCACCGCGATACTAATGAATCATATTCGGTACTATACTGCCTCTGAAAAGTACCAGTCCATCACCGGACAGAAAAGGGAGAACGGACCCATTTTGGCTTAAAAAGTAAAGATAAAGGTGAAGTTATAACACTGAAACACCCTCAGGAAGAGGTGCTTTAAGACATGGCTAGTATTTTAGCTACTTCTAAATCACTAATCCTTGTCTCCATGGCGACAAATAAAGTAAGTTTCTTACAAGTATCATTATCACTGCAAGACGAGGAATAGCTAAACATGCTTCACTACACACCGTAGATAACAGGCGCCACAATGTAAACAAACGCCATGGGTGGATCTACACCTGACATCCACTGTAATGATACCAAGTACAGGAGCGTATCTAGTCGATACTACTATGATTACATCGATATTTTTTGGCATCACATCTTCTTTCGTTTTTTTTTAATGTATATTATGTTAATAAAGTCAGTAAATACGTCCCTGGACACTTGAGGACTTTGAATATGACCAATGTATGATCCTGTAATGACTTGGTATCGGATTGATACCCAAATTTGTGGTATCATCTAAAACTAGTGTAAAGTATCAAAGAAGAGAAGAATAAGTGATTATTACATTTGAACAGAAGTGTAGATAGAACATGTTAAAAGAGAAAGTAAGCAGATGTTAACATTAAATGAACAAGTAGATTAATAATTAATTTTCTACCACTTGTCCTTAATAATGTGTACAAAATAATAGGTGTATAAATGACACAATATGTTACTGCATACGTCAGCAGACTAAATTAGGAGCTTTTGTTTGTGTACTTACTACTAAAAGACAAGTTGTCTTGTATGTTCACTATTTTATATAAGAACAAACTTGCAATAAGAAACATATGTTTAGTGTACCCTAAGATTTTTTGTTACCGGTACCGGTACCAAAATATTGGTATCGGGACAACACTACGCACATGTGCAAATCAAAGCTGAACAGACCTTGGAAATGTTGATGCTCATGTAAGTTGTCCCCCGAAGAAAATTCCGTATTATCTGAAATAATGTTTACACTTTTGGATTCCTCTTCTCCATCATTTGGTGTATTCATGTTTCCTGTTTAGCACCGTATGCTACATATATTCACTATTGTTTGATTTGTAATCAGTGCTATTTAGTTTAGTTTTTTGTTATACGCTGCATCATTGCCTTTGCTTTCGATTATTGTTTTTAGACTTGTTGATAGTTTTGGCTTTTCCGTGGACTGTTGCTGCCAACCTACTCGCATCGTTGCAAGCATTATACTGTATTTATTTTTGATGTTCCCGTTTTCCTTCTTCCAATGTAAGATTTTGTAGCCCAAGCTGGGATTTGTTAGTTTAATGCTTCACCGTACTATGCTTCTTTGCAATTCTCTCTTGTTTAATAAAATGAGTTATCCTTGAACAGTGTTTGCAATACCAAATAATATAATAACGTAATAGCATCAGTAAAGCTGCTACTTTTACTAGCAACAATAAATCTAATGAATTAAATTTAGTTTGATGTGACATGGAGCACTACTTTTGAAGTGGTTTCATGTCAACATCAAGGCAGCGTCATAAGTGCCGGGAATTTTACAAGTGACAGCAATAATAACATGAACCTAATATCAAATAAGAAGAGGCAGCATCACAGTCACACAGTGACACAATGGGAATAATGAACAACAGATCAATGATTGAAGTGACAAACTCGCCATCCAAACAATACACCGTTTGTTGACAAGAAGATATCACAGCCATTCGAAGCGCATTCAATCTCTTTATTAATCAGCGATAACACAATCCGGTGAAAGGATTCAAAGGCGCTGGCGTCCGAGCCGACAAACTGCCGCTGCTAACTGCTAAAGCTAACAAACACAGCTTTGTTTAAAAACCCTTGATGATGTCACACGACACAAGGCCTCACCTTTTAAAAGCACACACACAAACTGTGCCCTCATATGAATCGTCTCTTAACTACATATCCCATATATATATATATATATATATATATATATATATATATATATATATATATATATATATATATATATATATATATAAATATATATATATATATGTATATATATATATATATATATATATATATATATATATATATATATATATGTATATATATATATATATATATATATATATATATATATATATATATATACACACACATATACATATATATATATATATATATATATATATATATATATATATATATATATACATACATATATACATATATGTATGTATATAAATATATATATATATATATACACATACATATACAGTATACATATATATATATATACATACACATATACAGTATACATATATATACATATATACACACACACACATATAAATATATATATATATATATATATATATATATTTATATATATATATATATATATATATATATATATATATATATATATATATGTCAATATATAAAAATATATTTACCTTTTTAAATTATTGTTTTTATTATTATTTTTATTTTTTATTTTTTAAGTAACATATTAATTACTAATTAATTACATTTATTAAAGAGTAATTCCTTTAGTAATGACATTACTTTTTTGGTAAAGTAACGAATAACTATAATATATATATATATATATATATATATATATATATATATATATATATATATACACATATATACACACACATATATATATATATATATATATATATATATATATATATATATATATATATATATATATATATATATATATATGTGGGAAAAAAATCACAAGACTACTTCATCTCTACAGGCCTTTTTCATGAGGGGTTCCCTCAATCCCCTCATGAAACAGGCCTGTAGAGATGAAGTAGTCTTGTGATTTTTTCCCACACATACATATATTGCGCTCTACTACGGTATCGAGCACTATTTTTTGGATAACCTTATTAAGACATATATATATATATATATATATATATATATATATATATATATATATATATATATATATATATATATATATATATATATATATATATGTAATATATGCAATATATGTATGTGTGGGAAAAAATCACAAGACTACTTCATCTCTACAGGCCTGTTTCATGAGTAATATATATATATATATATATATATATATATATATATATATATATATATATATATATATATATATATATATATATATATATTTATATATATATACATCAATATATAAAAATATATTTACCTTTTTAAATTATTGTTTTTATTATTATTATTATTTTTTATTTTTTAAGTAACATATTAATTACATTTATTAAAGAGTAATTCCTTTAGTAATGACATTACTTTTTTGGTAAAGTAACGAGTAACTATAATTAATTACCTTTTAAAAGTAATTTTAAGAACAGTGTCCTTGAATCATGGGTTAGTGCTATACAAAGTAATAGCATTACAAACATAATAAAAACATATCACTTAAGTTTTTCTAAGTTGTATAGATTTAATTTATACATGAAAAGTAACGTTGGTCCTCGTATTGAACTTTGGAGTAGACTGCCGAATGGGGACGAGCGATATGGCCTTTTTTACCCCCTATTTTGATTTTTTTTCAGAAATAAATGGCTAGTTTTGCTTTTACTTTATCAAAAACCCTCAAATTCCCTTTTGGGATTAAACTGTTTTTTGTTTTACAAAATAAAGTGTAGTTTGAAAGAAGACACATTTGTTTACACTCACATTGAAATCTGCAGCATTTTCAAAAACATGAGCAAATAATTATCTCATTGCTGAATCTGAAGTAAAATGCACAATAAGAGCTTCAAAGAACACCAAGACGTGGAGGGACACACCGCCATGTAAAGTGACCACTTCCTGTCTCCATCTTGTCTCGTTATCATACAGTCTGTGGTGCCTTGAGGACAGGATTCTACCACAGTAAGCTGCTTTTTAGCTTGAGTTGGTCGGTCCTTGCAGTCTTGTTTCCTTCCTGAGTGGCATTTCTCCCACTTGGCTTGTTGCCTCTATTAGATGCAGTATTTAGTTTGTTGTGCTGCTGACATGCACTTTCAAAAAAAATGTAGCATCAGCGATAGTAAATGATTGATCGGGTTGTAAAACACGATCTCCTGTGCGTATACAACTCATTCAGAGGGCGTACAGCCCACCTCTGGACACGCCTTATCCTCTGATTTGCAATAAAATATGCTTGCGTTAACGCATCGATTAGTTCCAGCTGCAATAACACCCCAATATTTTTTAAAGTACCAATGAAGCTAACAAGCTACATTGTCAATAAGAGTTGTGGTTGCTCAGTGAGTTGATGTCCTGAGCTATCAAACCAGGGGTGCCGAAAGTGTCTTTTTTTTGGCCTGCAGCACTTTGTAGACATAAAACTAAGAAAACATTGGAAAATAATTAGCTAAAAATATGCCAAAAAGGATTATGTAATTAAGAAAAAACTGAAATGTTGATTCTAATATATCTAAATCTATATATAGATATAGCGAGATGAATCTATATATAATACATACAGTATATTTAAACACATACATACATATATATATATATATATATATATATATATATATATATATATATACATATATATATATATATATATATATATATATATATATATATATATATATATATATATATATATATGTATATATATATGTATATATATATGTATATATATATATATATATATATTAGGGCTGCAACAACTAATCGATTAAATCGATTATAATCGATTATAAAAATAGTTGGCGATTAATTTAGTCATCGATTCGTTGGATCTATGCTATGCGCATGCGCAGAGGCAATTTAATTAATTAATTTATTTATTTATTTTATTTTTTTTATTTTTTTTATAAACCTTTATTTATAAACTGCAACATGTACAAACAGCTGAGAAACAATAATCAAAATAAAATACTGGAAATGATAGAAATTTAGTCTGTCTCTTTTATCCGATTATTAATCGATTGATCGAAGTAATAATCGACAGATTAATCGATTATAAAATTAGTCGTTAGTTGCAGCCCTAATTTATATATATATATATATATATATATATATTTGATGAAAGCACTTTTGTGCGTGCCACACATCAATGCATCATCAGAGAGGGTGTTCAGCATGGTTCGAAAAATAGTGACAGAGAATAGAACAAGGATGGACAATTCAACCCTTAACTCAACAATAAGTAGATGAGTGTTATGTGTGTGTATATGTGTGAATAAATGAACACTGAAATTCAAGTATTTATTTTATATATATATATATATATATATATATATATATATATATATATATATACGTATATATATATATATATATAGCTAGAATTCACTGAACGTCAAGTATTTCTTCTATATATATATATATATATATATATATATATATATATACGCCCACCCCTCACCCCACCTCACGAAATCGGAGGTCTCAAGGTTGGCAAGTATGTTCTAAGTTAATTATTATTTGCAAAAAAAAAATAAAGTTTATGAGTTTGAACATGAAATATCTTGTCTTTGTAGCATATTCAACTGAATATGGGTTGAAAATGATTTGCAAATCATTGTATTCCGTTTATATTTACATCTAGCACAATTTCCCAACTCATACGGAAACGGGGTTTGTAGATAGAGAAATGAGGTAAGAAGAGAATAGCGTAGAACAATGTAAACCTGACAATGTCCGTGTTGCACGGAAGAGTGTGCAGTGATTAATGTCCATCCACGTAATGTCCATCCATGTCAGGCAATTGGCTGCACTGACACGGTCACAGTTAACCAGCCATATCATAGAAAAAAAACCCTCTGAATAAATAGGCTTTAGAACATAAAAGCGATACACATGCTATTGAGAGCGCACCGTGCCAGGATTAGTCAGAGGAACACAAAACTCCAGGATATCAGATAATAATGAGGCGATTACAAACACTTTGAGTGCAATGTTCAGTCCCGCAGTTACATTAAGTGCATATTTTCCTCTTCTGTGTGGTTATGAGGCTTTGCGCTCAGGGGGGAAGATGTTAGCTCTAATAAATTTGTCGAAACATTATTTCCCCGTGCTTTGCTGGCAGGCTCCGTGTGATGACTTTCTTTATTTACCTAATTTATTAAAAGTGGGACCTCCCAGGCTTCATTATACCCTGTTTTTTTTTTTTTCCGCTGCAAAATCTGTAACTATAGCAACAGATATATTGCCCCTGGTAGGCATTTAACAAGAGCAGACAGCAGGGAGAGACACTTCATTAAAGTCCAGCTTCATGAGTTACATGATCATCGTAGGTTACTTTGTGTATTGTTAAGTATCCGAGTAGAAAGCCCAGACACTAAAAAGGTTATTACAGTTCAAATGAGGTCAGTTTTTTTATCCTAAAGATGCTGCCGCACAAGTCAGGTCGGCGGCAGCTTTGAGGTCTGGGCTCTTCACTCAGGAGAAAAGGGAGTAGGTGGCAAGAAAGCCTCCTGGAGCTGTGAGATGCATTTGGCTCGGAGGCCTGACTATTTCCATGATCCTCTCCTGGTTGCACTCGCATCCGTTTCTTTTCGCTGATTGCCGCTCCAGTTATCTTTTTTTAATTCCATCTGATTGCCACTTGACTTGAAGTATGTGCACTGCAAAAAGTCAGTGTTCAAAAACAAGAAAAAAAAAATACAAAAATGAGGGGTATTTTATTTAAACTAAGCAAAATTATCTGCCAATAGAACAAGACAATTTGGCTTGTCAAGACTTTCCGAAAGAAGAAAAATTAGCTAACCTCAATGAAGCCTAGAATACCTTTAGGGTTAGGGTTAGGGTTAGGGTTAAAATACAAAAATGAGGGGTATTTTATTTGAACTAAGCAAAATTATCTGCCAATAGAACAAGAACATTTGGCTTGTCAAGACTTTCCGAAACAAGTAAAATTAGCTAACCTCAATGAACCCCAAAATACCTTTAGGGTTAGGGTTAGGGTTAGGGTTAGCCTTAGGGTTAGGGTTGGGGTTGGGGTTAGGGTTAAAATACAAAAATTAGGGGTATTTTATTTGAACTAAGCAAAATTATATGCCAATAGAACAAGAACATTTGGCTTGTCAAGACTTTCCGAAACAAGTCAAATTAGCTAACCTCAATGAACCGCAAAATACATTTAGGGTTAGGGTTAGGGTTAAAATACAAAAATGAGGGGTATTTTATTTGAACTAAGCAAAATTATCTGCCAATAGAACAAGAAAATTTGGCTTGTCAAGACTTTCCAAAACAAGTAAAATTAGCTAACCTCAATGAACCCTGAAATACCTTTAGGGTTAGGGTTGGGGTTGGGGTTAGGGTTAGGGTTAGGGTTAAAATACAAAAATGAGGGGTATTTTATTTGAACTAAAAAAAATTATCTGCCAATAGAACAAGAAAATTTGGCTTGTCAAGACTTTCCAAAACAAGTAAAATTAGCAAACCTCAATGAACCCTGAAATACCTTTAGGGTTAGGGTTAGGGTTAGGGTTAAAATACCAAAATTAAGGGTATTGTATTTGAACTAAGCAAAATTATCTGCCAATAGAACAAGACAATTTGGCTTGTCAAGACTTTCCGAAAGAAGAAACATTAGCTAACCTCAATGAAGCCTAGAATACCTTTAGGGTTAGGGTTAGGGTTAGGGTTAAAATACAAAAATTATGGGTATTGTATTTGAACTAAGCAAAATTATCTGCCAATAGAACATAAAATTTGGCTTGTCAAGACTTTCTGAAACAAGTAAAATTAGCTAACCTCAATGAACCCTGAAATACCTTTAGGGTTAGGGTTAGGGTTAGGGTTAGGGTTAAATACAAAATTAGGGGTATTTTATTTGAACTCAGCAAAATTATCTGCCAATAGAACAAGAAAATGTGTCTTGTCAAGACTTTCCGAAACAAGTAAAATTAGCTGACCTCAATGAACCCTGAAATACCTTTAGGGTTAGGGTTAGGGTTAGGGTTAGGGTTAGGGTTAGGGTTGGGGTTGGAGTTAGGGTTAAAATACAAAAATGTGGGGTATTTTATTTGAACTAAGTAAAATTATATGCCAATAGAACAAGAAGATTTGGCTTGTCAAGACTTTCCGGAACAAGCAAAATTAGCTAACCTCAATGAACCCCAAAAATACCTTTAGGGTTAGGTTTAGGGTTAGGGTTAGGGTTAAAATACAAAAATTAGGGGTATTTTATTTAAACTAAGCAAAATTATCTGCCAATAGAACCAGAACATTTGTCTTGTCAAGACTTTCCAAAACAAGTAAAGTTAGCTAACCTCAATGAACCCCAAAATACCTTTAGGGTTAGGGTTAGGGTAAGGGTTAAAATACAAAAATTAGGGGTATTTTATTTAAACTCAGCAAAATTATCTGCCAATAGAACAAGAAAATGTGTCTTGTCAAGACTTTCCGAAACAAGTAAAATGAGCTAACCTCAATTAACCCCAAAATACCTTTATGGTTAGGGTTGGGGTTGGGGTTAGGGTTAGGGTTAGGGTTAAAATACAAAAATTAGGGGTATTTTATTTAAACTAAGCAAAATTATCTGCCAATAGAACAAGAACATTTGGCTTGTCAAGACTTTCCGAAACAAGTAAAATGAGTTCACCTCAATGAACCTCAAAATACCTTTAGGGTTAGGGTTGGGGTTAGGGTTAAGGTTAGGGTTAGGGTTAAAATTCAAAAATTAAGGGTATTTTATTTGAACTAAGCACAATTATCTGCCAATAGAACGAGAAAATGTGGCTTGTCAAGACTTTCTGAAAACAAGTAAAATTAGCTAACCTCAATGAACCCCACAATACCTTTAGGGTTAGGGTTAGGGTTAGGGTTAAAATACAAAAATTAGGGGTATTTTATTTAAACTAAGCAAAATTATCTGCCAATAGAACAAGAAAATTTGGCTTGTCAAGACTTTCCAAAACAAGTAAAATGAGCTAACCTCAATGAACCCCAAAATACCTTTAGGGTTAGGGTTAGGGTTAGGGTTAAAATACAAACATTAAGGGTATTGTAGTTGAACTAAGCAAAATTATCTGCCAATAGAACAGGAAAATTTGGCTTGTCAAGACTTTCCGAAAGAAGAAAATTAGCTAACCTCAATGAACCCCAGAATACCTTTAGGGTTAGGGTTAAAATAGAAAAATTAGGGGTATTTTATTTGAACTAAGCAAAATTATCTGCCAATAGAACAAGAAAATTTGGCTTGTCAAGACTTTCCGAAAGAAGAAAAATTAGCTAACCTCAATGAACCCCAGAATACCTTTAGGGTTAGGGTTAGGGTTAGGGTCAAAAACAAGAAGAAAAAAAAATACAAAAATGAGGGGTGTTTTATTTGAACTAAGCAAAATTATCTGCCAATAGAACAAGAACATTTGGCTTGTCAAGACTTTCCGAAACAAGTAAAATTAGCTAACCTCAATGAACCCTGAAATACCTTTAGGGTTAGGGTTAGCCTTAGGGTTAGGGTTGGGGTTGGGGTTAGGGTTAAAGTACAAAAATTGGGGGTATTTTATTTGAACTAAGCAAAATTATCTGCCAATAGAACAAGAAAATTTGGCTTGTCTAGACTTTCCGAAACAAGTAATATTAGCTAACCTCAAAATACCTTTAGAGATAGGGTTAGGGTTAGGGTTAGGGTTAAAATACAAAAATTAAGGGTATTTTATTTGAACTAAGCAAAATTATCTGCCAATAGAACAAGAACATTTGGCTTGTCAAGACTTTCCAAAACAAGTAAAATTAGCTAACCTCAATGAACCCTGAAATACCTTTAGGGTTAGGGTTAGGGTTAGGGTTAGGGTTAAAATACAAAAATGAGGGGTATTTTATTTGAACTAAGCAAAATTATCTGCCAATAGAACAAGAACATTTGGCTTGTCAAGACTTTCCGAAACAAGTAAAATTAGCTAACCTCAATAAACCCTGAAATACCTTTAGGGTTAGGGTTAGGGTTAGCCTTAGGGTTAGGGTTAGGGTTGGGGTTAGGGTTAAAGTACAAAAATCAGGGGTATTTTATTTGAACTAAGCACAATTATCTGCCAACAGAACAAGAAAATGTGGCTTGTCAAGACTTTCCGAAACAAGTAAAATTAGCTAACCTCAATGAACCCCAAACTACCTTTAGGGTTAGGGTTAGGGTTAGGGTTAAAATACAAAAATTAGGGGTATTTTATTTGAACTAAGCAAAATGATCTGCCAATAGAACAAGAACTTTGTTTTGTCAAGACCTTCCGAAACAAGTAAAATTAGCTAACCTCAATGAACCCTGAAATACCTTTAGGGTTAGGGTTAGGGTTAGGGTTAAAATACAAAAATTAGGGGTATTTTATTTAAACTAAGCAAAATTATCTGCCAATAGAACAAGAACATTTGTCTTGTCAAGACTTTCCGTAACAAGTAAAATTAGCTAACCTCAATGAACCCCAAACTACCTTTAGGGTTAGGGTTAGGGTTAAAATACAAAATTAGGGGTATTTTATTTGAACTCAGCAAAATTATCTGCCAATAGAACAAGAAAATGTGTCTTTTCAAGACTTTCCGAAACAAGTAAAATGAGCTAACCTCAATGAACCCTGAAATACCTTTAGGGTTAGGGTTAGGGTTAGCCTTAGGGTTAGGGTTGGGGTTGGGGTTAGGGTTAAAATGCAAAAATTAAGGGTATTGTATTTGAACTAAGCAAAATTATCTGCCAATAGAACAAGAAAATTTGGCTTGTCAAGACTTTCCGAAAGAAGAAAAATTAGCTAACCTCAATGAACCCCAGAATACCTTTAGGGTTAAGGTTAGGGTTAGGGTTAGGGTTAGGGTTAAAATACAAAAATTAAGAGTATTGTATTTGAACTAAGCAAAGTTATCTGCCAATAGAACAAGACAATTTGGCTTGTCAAGACTTTCCGAAAGAATAAAAATTAGCTAACCTCAATGAAGCCTAGAATACCTTTAGGGTTAGGGTTAGGGTTAAAATATAAAAATTAGGGGTATTTTATTTGAACTAAGCAAAATTATCTGCCAATAGAACAAGAAAATCTGGCTTGTCAAAGACTTTCCGAAAGAAGAAATATTAGCTATCCTCAATGAACCCCAGAATACCTTTATGGTTAGGGTTGGGGTTGGGGTTGGGGTTAGGGTTAGGGTTAAAATACAAAAATTAGGGGTATTTTATTTAAACTAAGCAAAATTATCTGCCAATAGAACAAGAACATTTGGCTTGTCAAGACTTTCCGAAACAAGTAAAATGAGTCAACCTCAATGAACCTCAAAATACCTTTAGGGTTAGGGTTAGGGTTAAAATTCAAAAATTAGGGGTTTTTTATTTGAACTAAGCACAATTATCTGCCAATAGAACAAGAACATTTGGCTTGTCAAGACTTTCCGAAACAAGTAAAATTAGCTAACCTCAATGAACCCCAAAATACCTTTAGGGTTAGGGTTAGGGTTAGGGTTAGCCTTAGGGTTAGGGTTGGGGTTGGGGTTAGGGTTAAAATACAAAAATTAGGGGTATTTTATTTGAACTAAGCAAAATTATATGCCAATAGAACAAGAACATTTGGCTTGTCAAGACTTTCCGAAACAAGTCAAATTAGCTAACCTCAATGAACCGCAAAATACATTTAGGGTTAGGGTTAGGGTTAAAATACAAAAATGAGGGGTATTTTATTTGAACTAAGCAAAATTATCTGCCAATAGAACAAGAACATTTGGCTTGTCAAGACTTTCCGAAACAAGTAAAATTAGCTAACCTCAATGAACCCCAAAATACCTTTAGGGTTAGGGTTAGGGTTAGGGTTAGCCTTAGGGTTAGGGTTGGGGTTGGGGTTAGGGTTAAAATACAAAAATTAGGGGTATTTTATTTGAACTAAGCAAAATTATATGCCAATAGAACAAGAACATTTGGCTTGTCAAGACTTTCCGAAACAAGTCAAATTAGCTAACCTCAATGAACCGCAAAATACATTTAGGGTTAGGGTTAGGGTTAAAATACAAAAATGAGGGGTATTTTATTTGAACTAAGCAAAATTATCTGCCAATAGAACAAGAAAATTTGGCTTGTCAAGACTTTCCAAAACAAGTAAAATTAGCTAACCTCAATGAACCCTGAAATACCTTTAGGGTTAGGGTTGGGGTTGGGGTTAGGGTTAGGGTTAGGGTTAAAATACAAAAATGAGGGGTATTTTATTTGAACTAAAAAAAATTATCTGCCAATAGAACAAGAAAATTTGGCTTGTCAAGACTTTCCAAAACAAGTAAAATTAGCAAACCTCAATGAACCCTGAAATACCTTTAGGGTTAGGGTTAGGGTTAGGGTTAAAATACCAAAATTAAGGGTATTGTATTTGAACTAAGCAAAATTATCTGCCAATAGAACAAGACAATTTGGCTTGTCAAGACTTTCCGAAAGAAGAAACATTAGCTAACCTCAATGAAGCCTAGAATACCTTTAGGGTTAGGGTTAGGGTTAGGGTTAAAATACAAAAATTATGGGTATTGTATTTGAACTAAGCAAAATTATCTGCCAATAGAACATAACATTTGGCTTGTCAAGACTTTCTGAAACAAGTAAAATTAGCTAACCTCAATGAACCCTGAAATACCTTTAGGGTTAGGGTTAGGGTTAGGGTTAGGGTTAAATACAAAATTAGGGGTATTTTATTTGAACTCAGCAAAATTATCTGCCAATAGAACAAGAAAATGTGTCTTGTCAAGACTTTCCGAAACAAGTAAAATTAGCTGACCTCAATGAACCCTGAAATACCTTTAGGGTTAGGGTTAGGGTTAGGGTTAGGGTTAGGGTTAGGGTTGGGGTTGGAGTTAGGGTTAAAATACAAAAATGTGGGGTATTTTATTTGAACTAAGTAAAATTATATGCCAATAGAACAAGAAGATTTGGCTTGTCAAGACTTTCCGGAACAAGCAAAATTAGCTAACCTCAATGAACCCCAAAAATACCTTTAGGGTTAGGTTTAGGGTTAGGGTTAGGGTTAAAATACAAAAATTAGGGGTATTTTATTTAAACTAAGCAAAATTATCTGCCAATAGAACCAGAACATGTGTCTTGTCAAGACTTTCCAAAACAAGTAAAGTTAGCTAACCTCAATGAACCCCAAAATACCTTTAGGGTTAGGGTTAGGGTAAGGGTTAAAATACAAAAATTAGGGGTATTTTATTTAAACTCAGCAAAATTATCTGCCAATAGAACAAGAAAATGTGTCTTGTCAAGACTTTCCGAAACAAGTAAAATGAGCTAACCTCAATTAACCCCAAAATACCTTTATGGTTAGGGTTGGGGTTGGGGTTAGGGTTAGGGTTAGGGTTAAAATACAAAAATTAGGGGTATTTTATTTAAACTAAGCAAAATTATCTGCCAATAGAACAAGAACATTTGGCTTGTCAAGACTTTCCGAAACAAGTAAAATGAGTTCACCTCAATGAACCTCAAAATACCTTTAGGGTTAGGGTTGGGGTTAGGGTTAAGGTTAGGGTTAGGGTTAAAATTCAAAAATTAAGGGTATTTTATTTGAACTAAGCACAATTATCTGCCAATAGAACGAGAAAATGTGGCTTGTCAAGACTTTCTGAAAACAAGTAAAATTAGCTAACCTCAATGAACCCCACAATACCTTTAGGGTTAGGGTTAGGGTTAGGGTTAAAATACAAAAATTAGGGGTATTTTATTTAAACTAAGCAAAATTATCTGCCAATAGAACAAGAAAATTTGGCTTGTCAAGACTTTCCAAAACAAGTAAAATGAGCTAACCTCAATGAACCCCAAAATACCTTTAGGGTTAGGGTTAGGGTTAGGGTTAAAATACAAACATTAAGGGTATTGTAGTTGAACTAAGCAAAATTATCTGCCAATAGAACAGGAAAATTTGGCTTGTCAAGACTTTCCGAAAGAAGAAAATTAGCTAACCTCAATGAACCCCAGAATACCTTTAGGGTTAGGGTTAAAATAGAAAAATTAGGGGTATTTTATTTGAACTAAGCAAAATTATCTGCCAATAGAACAAGAAAATTTGGCTTGTCAAGACTTTCCGAAAGAAGAAAAATTAGCTAACCTCAATGAACCCCAGAATACCTTTAGGGTTAGGGTTAGGGTTAGGGTCAAAAACAAGAAGAAAAAAAAATACAAAAATGAGGGGTGTTTTATTTGAACTAAGCAAAATTATCTGCCAATAGAACAAGAACATTTGGCTTGTCAAGACTTTCCGAAACAAGTAAAATTAAAGCTGCAAGCAGCGTTGTTCGGGCCCGCGTATTTGGCAGGTGCTAGTCCTAAGTGTCCCAATACTTTTGTCTACTTTTAGTCTGAAGTGTCCCAAGACTTTTGTCTAGTGTACCTACCTTGTCTGCATTGTGTGGGCACGTTGGTGCTTCCTGCTTTTGAGCAGCCATCTTAGAAAAACAGCACCGCAGGAGCATCAGTGCAGCGGGTCTTTGAAGGGTCATAAAATCAAAACCGGAGCAGGTATCACAAAACGCTTCTGTTAATCTATGCACAAGGGTTTAATCTCTGTCCTGTGTTATTTTGAAGGCGAAACGACAAACGCGCTCAGAGGAGATAGTTTTTGAAGGAAGGTGACCGGTTTTGACCAAAAAATTGTTTTGAAGGGGGAATAGCAAACATCCAGTAGATTTTTGCGGGGGGTTGTCAATTTATGAAATGTAGGTCTAAGTGAGACCTACATAGAGGTTTTTGTTTCATGTCTCTCCGACCTTCCCAGTGGGAGTTACAGGCAGTTTTGTAGTTATTTTCTTCCGAGGAGCAGATTTTTGTCCGTTTTATTAAAAAATTGCTGTAGAGCACAATTTTTAGATTTGGGGTTAGGTTTTTTCATAAGATCAGAGTTTTAGCCAGTCCTGATGTGTGTGTAAAGTTTGGTGAGTTTTGAAGCATGTTAAGGGGGTCAAATTACAGCTCAAAGAGGCAAAATAGACTGTTTTTAGTACTTTTTAGTCTTGAAGGGGGAATTGCCAACTTCCTGTTGATTTTCGCCCGAGAACGTACCATTATGAAAGTTAGGTCTGAGTCAGACCTACATAGAGGATTTTGTTTCATGTTTTTCCGACCTTCCTAGTGGGAGTTACAGGCAGTCTACTTTTTTTGTTTTTATAGGGGGCGCTAGAGCGCAATAATAATTTTTTAGGTTCGTTTGTTATAAAAAAGGCAATTTTCGCAGGTCCTGATGTGTGGGTCAAATTTGGTGAGTTTTGAAGCATGTTAAGTGGGTCAAATTAGTGCTCAAAGAGGCGGCGGAAGAATAAATATAAAGAACAAGACCAATTAAAGCTGCAAGCAGCGTTGGACGGGCCCGCGTATTTGGCAGGTGCTAGTCCTAAGTGTCCCAATACTTTTGTCTACTTTTAGTCTGAAGTGTCCCAAGACTTTTGTGTAGTGTACCTACCTTGTCTGCATTGTGTGGGCACGTTGGTGCTTCCTGCTTTTGAGCAGCCATCTTAAAAAAACAGCACCGCAGGAGCATCAGTGCAGCGGGTCTTTGAAGGGTCATAAAATGAAAACCGGAGCAGGTATTACGAATCCCATCTATACTTTTAATCACAAGGGTTTAATCTCTCACCTGTGTTAGTTTGAAGGCGAAACGACAAACGCACTCAGAGGAGATAGATTTTGAAGGAAGGTGACCGGTTTTAACATAAATGTTGTTTTGAAGGGGGAATAGAAAATTTCCAGTTGATTTTTGCAGGGGGTTGTCAATTTATGAAATGTAGGTCTAAGTGAGACCTACATAGAGATTTTTGTTTCATGTCTCTCCGACCTTCCCAGTGGGAGTTACAGGCAGTTTTGTAGTTTTCTTCTTCCGAGGAGCAGTTTTTTGTCCGTTATATTAAAAAATTGCTGTAGAGCACAATTGTTTGATTTGGGGTTTGGTTTTTTCATTAGATCACAGTTTTAGCCAGTCCTGATGTGTGTGTTAAGTTTGGTGAGTTTTGAAGCATGTTAAGGGGGTCAAATTACAGGTCAAAGAGGCAAAAGTGACTGTTATTAGTACTTTTTAGTCTTGAAGGGGGAATTACCAACTTCCTGTAGATTTTAGCCCGACAATGTACAATTATGAAAGTTAGGTCTGAGTCAGACCTACATAGAGGATTTTGTTTCATGTTTTTCCGACCTTCCTAGTGGGAGTTACAGGCAGTGTACTATTTTTGTTTTTCTAGGGGGCGCTAGAGCGCAATATTAATTTTTGAGGTTCGTTTGTTATAAAAAAGGCAATTGTCGCAGGTCCTGATGTGTGGGTCAAATTTGGTGAGTTTTGAAGCATGTTAAGTGTGTCATTGTGTGGGCATGTTGGTGCATCCTGCTTTTAAGCAGCCATCTTGAAAAAACAGCACCGCAGGAGCATCAGTGCAGCGGGTCTTTGAAGGGTCATAAAATCAAAACCGGAGCAGGTATTACGAATCCCATCTATACTTTTAATCACAAGGGTTGTATCTCTCACCTGTGTTATTTTGAAGGCGAAACGACAAACGCTCTCAGAGGAGATAGATTTTGAAGGAAGGTGACCGGTTTTGCCCAAAAAATTGTTTTGAAGGGGGAATAGCAAACTTCCTGTTGATTTTTGCTGGGGGTTGTCAATGTATGAAATGTAGGTCTAAGTGAGACCTACGTAGAGGTATTTGTTTCATGTCTCTCCGACCTTCCCAGTGGGAGTTACAGGCAGTTTTGTAGTTTTTTCCTTCCGAGGAGCAGTTTTTAGTCAGTTTTATTAAAAAAATTCTGTAGAGCGCAAAATTTGAATTTGGGTTTAGGTTTTTTTATTAGATCACAGTTTTTGCCAGTCCTGATGTGTGCGTTCAGTTTGGTGAGTTTTGAAGCATGTTAAGGGGGTCAAATTACAGCTGAAAGAGGCGAAAGTGACTGATTTTACTAAAATTCAGTGTTGAAGGGGGAATAGCAAACTTCCTGTAGATTTTTGCCCGAGAAAATAAATTAAAAAAATTTAAGTCTAAGTGAGACCTACATAGAGGTTTTTGTTTCATGTCTCTACGACATTCGTACGGGGAGTTAGAACAAGTTTACTTGGTAGGGGGCGCTAGAGCGCAATTTTGAGTTTTGGGATTTGGTATTTTTACCAAAGAGTTTTGTTCGTGTTTTTTTATGTGTGCGTCAAATTTGGTGAGTTTTGAAGCATGTTAAGGGGGTGAAAGTAGTGCGCAAAGCTGCGGAATAAGAAAGAATAATAATAATAATAATAATAAAACCTTAGAAATTCAATAGGTCCTTATGTCCCATTGCATAAGGACTCCCTGTGGGAGTCCTTTTGCAATGGGCCGTGCGGGCCCTAATTAAAGCTGCAAGCAGCGTTGTTCGGGCCCGCGTATTTGGCAGGTGCTAGTCCTAAGTGTCCCAATACTTTTGTCTACTTTTAGTCTGAAGTGTCCCAAGACTTTTGTCTAGTGTACCTACCTTGTCTGCATTGTGTGGGCACGTTGGTGCTTCCTGCTTTTGAGCAGCCATCTTAAAAAAACAGCACCGCAGGAGCATCAGTGCAGCGGGTCTTTGAAGGGTCATAAAATCAAAACCGGAGCAGGTATCACAAAACGGTTCTGTTATTCTATGCACAAGGGTTTAATCTCTGTCCTGTGTTATTTTGAAGCCGAAACGACAAACGCGCTCAGAGGAGATAGTTTTTGAAGGAAGGTGACCGGTTTTTACCAAAAAATTGTTTTGAAGGGGGAATAGCAAACATCCAGTAGATTTTTGCGGGGGGTTGTCAATTTATGAAATGTAGGTCTAAGTGAGACCTACATAGAGGTTTTAGTTTCATGTCTCTCCGACCTTCCCAGTGGGAGTTACAGGCAGTTTTGTAGTTATTTTCTTCGGAGGAGCAGTTTTTTGTCCGTTTTAGTAAAAAATTGCTGTAGAGCACAATTTTTAGATTTGGGGTTAGGTTTTTTCATTAGATCACAGTTTTATCCAGTCCTGATGGGTGTGTAAAGTTTGGTGAGTTTTGAAGCATGTTAAGGGGGTAAAATTACAGCTCAAAGAGGCAAAATTGAGTGTTTTTAGTACTTTTTTGTCTTGAAGGGGGAATTGCCAACTTCCTGTTGATTTTCGCCCGAGAACATACCATTATGAAAGTTAGGTCTGAGTCAGACCTACATAGAGGATTTTGTTTCATGTTTTTCCGACCTTCGTAGTGGGAGTTACAGGCAGTGTACTTTTTTTGTTTTTATAGGGGGCGCTAGAGCGCAATATTAATTTTTTAGGTTCGTTTGTTATAAAAAAGGCAATTTTCGCAGGTCCTGATGTGTGGGTCAAATTTGGTGAGTTTTGAAGCATGTTAAGTGGGTCAAATTAGTGCTCAAAGAGGCGGCGGAAGAATAAATATAAAGAACAAGAACAATTAAAGCTGCAAGCAGCGTTGTTCGGGCCCGCGTATTTGGCAGGTGCTAGTCCTAAGTGTCCCAATACTTTTGTCTACTTTTAGTCTGAAGTGTCCCAAGACTTTTGTCTAGTGTACCTACCTTGTCTGCATTGTGTGGGCACATTGGTGCTTCCTGCTTTTGAGCAGCCATCTTAAAAAAACAGCACCGCAGGAGCATCAGTGCAGCGGGTCTTTGAAGGGTCATAAAATCAAAACCGGAGCAGGTATCACAAAACGGTTCTGTTAATCTATGCACAAGGGTTTAATCTCTCTCCTGTGTTATTTTGAAGGCGAAAGGACAAACGCGCTCAGAGGAGATAGTTTTTGAAGGAAGGTGACCGGTTTTTCCAAAAAAAGTGTTTTGAAGGGGGAATAGCAAACTTCCTGTTGATTTTTGCTGGGGGTTGTGAATTAATGAAATGTAGGTCTAAGTGAGACCTACATAGAAGTTTTTGTTTCATGTCTCTCCGACCTTCCCAGTGGGAGTTACAGGCAGTTTTGTAGTTATTTTCTTGCGAGGAGCAGTTTTTTGTCCGTTTTATTAAAAAATTGCTGTAGAGCACAATTTTTAGATTTGGGGTTAGGTTTTTTCATTAGATCACAGTTTTAGCCAGTCCTGATGTGTGTGTTAAGTTTGGTGAGTTTTGAAGCATGTTAAGGGGGTGGAATAACAGCTCAAAGAGGCAAAAGTGACTTTTTTTAGTACTTTTTTGTCTTGAAGGGGGAATTGCCAACTTCCTGGTGATTTTAGCCCAAAGACATACAATTATGAGAACTAGGTCTAAGTCAGACCTACATAGAGGTTTTTGTTTCATGTCTCTCCGACCTTCCTAGTGGGAGTTACAGGCAGTCTAGTTTTTGTTTCTTCCTAGGGGGCGCTAGAGCGCAATCTTGAGTTTTGAGGTTTGGTTTTTTGATAAAAAGTTTTGCCAAAAATTACTGATGTGTGTGTAAAATTTGGTGAGTTTTGAAGCATGTTAAGGGGGTCAAAGTAGTGCGCAAAGCTGCGGAAGAATAATAAATAATAATAATAATAATAATAATAATAAAACCTTAGAAATTCAATAGGTCCTTATGTCCCATTGCATAAGGACTCCCTGTGGGAGTCCTTTTGCAATGGGCCACTGCGGGCCCTAATTAAAGCTGCAAGCAGCGTTGTTCGGGCCCGCGTCTTTGGCAGGTGCTAGTCCTAAGTGTCCCAATACTTTTGTCTACTTTTAGTCTGAAGTGTCCCAAGACTTTTGTCTAGTGTACCTACCTTGTCTGCATTGTGTGGGCACGTTAGTGCTTCCTGCTTTTGAGCAGCCATCTTAAAAAAACAGCACCGCAGGAGCATCAGTGCAGCGGGTCTTTGAAGGGTCATAAAATCAAAACCGGAGCAGGTATTACAAATCCCATCTATACTTTTAATCACAAGGGTTGTATCTCTCACCTGTGTTAATTTGAAGGCAAAACGACAAACGCGCTCAGAGGAGATAGATTTTGAAGGAAGGTGACCGGTTTTGACAAAAATGTTGTTTTGAAGGGGGAATAGCAAACTTCCTGTTGATTTTTGGTGGGGGTTGTCAATTTATGAAATGTAGGTCTAAGTGAGACCTACATAGAGGTTTTTGTTTTATGTCTCTCCGACCTTCCCAGTGGGAGTTACAGGCAGTTTTGTCTTTTTTGTATTCCGAGGAGCAGTTATTTGTGGGTTTGATTAAGAAATTGCTGTAGAGCACAAGTTTTGGATTTGGGGTTAGGTTTTTTCATTAGATCACAGTTTTAGCCAGTCCTGATGTGTGTGTTCAGTTTGGTGAGTTTTGAAGCATGTTAAGGGGGTCAAATTACAGCTCAAAGATGCAAAAGTGACTTTTTTTAGTACTTTTTTGTCTTGAAGGGGGAATAGCCAACTTCCTGTTGATTTTAGCCCAACAATGTACAATTATGAAAGTTAGGTCTGAGTCAGACCTACATAGAGGATTTTGTTTCATGTTTTTCCGACCTTCCTAGTGGGAGTTACAGGCAGTGTACTATTTTTGTTTTTCTAGGGGGCGCTAGAGCGCAATATTAATTTTTGAGGTTCGTTTGTTATAAAAAAGGCAATTGTCGCAGGTCCTGATGTGTGGGTCAAATTTGGTGAGTTTTGAAGCATGTTAAGTGGGTCATTGTGTGGGCATGTTGGTGCATCCTGCTTTTAAGCAGCCATCTTGAAAAAACAGCACCGCAGGAGCATCAGTGCAGCGGGTCTTTGAAGGGTCATAAAATCAAAACCGGAGCAGGTATTACGAATCCCATCTATACTTTTAATCACAAGGGTTGTATCTCTCACCTGTGTTAGTTTGAAGGCGAAACGACAAACGCTCTCAGAGGAGATAGATTTTGAAGGAAGGTGACCGGTTTTTCCAAAAAAATTGTTTTGAAGGGGGAATAGCAAACTTCCTGTTGATTTTTGCTGGGGGTTGTCAATTTATGAAATGTAGGTCTAAGTGAGACCTACGTAGAGGTATTTGTTTCATGTCTCTCCGACCTTCCCAGTGTGAGTTACAGGCAGTTTTGTAGTTTTTTCCTTCCGAGGAGCAGTTTTTTGTCAGTTTTATTCAAAAAATTCTGTAGAGCGCAAATTTTGAATTTGGGGTTAGGTTTTTTTATTAGATCACAGTTTTTGCCAGTCCTGATGTGTGCGTTCAGTTTGGTGAGTTTTGAAGCATGTTAAGGGGGTCAAATTACAGCTGAAAGAGGCGAAAGTGACAGATTTTACTAAAAATCAGTGTTGAAGGGGGAATAGCAAACTTCCTGTAGATTTTTGCCCGAGAAAATAAATTAAAAAAATTTAAGTCTAAGTGAGACCTACATAGAGGTTTTTGTTTCATGTCTCTACGACATTCGTACGGGGAGTTAGAACAAGTTTACTTGGTAGGGGGCGCTAGAGCGCAATTTTGAGTTTTGGGATTTGGTATTTTTACCAAAGAGTTTTGTTCGTGTTTTTTTATGTGTGCGTCAAATTTGGTGAGTTTTGAAGCATGTTAAGGGGGTGAAAGTAGTGCGCAAAGCTGCGGAATAAGAAAGAATAATAATAATAATAATAAAACGGACGAATAACAATAGGTCCTTATGTCCCATTGCATAAGGACTCCCTGTGGGAGTCCTTTTGCAATGGGCCATGGCGGGCCCTAATAAAACCTTAGAAATTCAATAGGTCCTTATGTCCCATTGCATAAGGACTCCCTGTGGGAGTCCTTTTGCAATGGGCCGTGCGGGCCCTAATAAAACCTTACAATAACAATAGGTCCTTATGTCCCATTGCATAAGGACTCCCTGTGGGAGTCCTTTTGCAATGGGCCGTGCGGGCCCTAATAATAATAAAACCTTAGAAATTCAATAGGTCCTTATGTCCCATTGCATAAGGACTCCCTGTGGGAGTCCTTTTGCAATGGGCCACTGCGGGCCCTAATAATAATAATAAAACGTTAGAAATTCAATAGGTCCTTATGTCCCATTGCATAAGGACTCCCTGTGGGAGTCCTTTTGCAATGGGCCGTGCGGGCTTTTAGCCAGTCCTGATGTGTGTGTTAAGTTTGGTGAGTTTTGAAGCATGTTAAGGGGGTAAAATTACAGCTCAAAGAGGCAAAAGTGACTTTTTTTAGTACTTTTTTGTCTTGAAGGGGGAATTGCCAACTTCCTGTTGATTTTAGCCCGAAGATGTACAATTATAAAATGTAGGTGTAGGTCAGACCTACATAGAAGTATTTTTTTCATGTCTCCCCGACCTTCCTAGTGGGAGTTACAGGCAGTGTAGTTTTTGTGTTGTTATAGGGGGCGCTAGAGCGCAATTTTAAAATTTGAGGTTCGTTTTCTTTAAAGAAGGCAATTTTCGCAGGTCCCCTAAGTGTCCCAATACTTTTGTCTACTTTTAGTCTGAAGTGTCCCAATACTTTTGTCTAGTGTACCTACCTTGTCTGCATTGTGTGGGCCCGTTGGTGCTTCCTGCTTTTAAGCAGCCATCTTAGAAAAACAGCACCGCAGGAGCATCAGTGCAGCGGGTCTTTGAAGGGTCATAAAATCAAAACCGGAGCAGGTATTAAAAATCCCATCTATACTTTTAATCACAAGGGGTTTATCTCTCACCTGTGTTAGTTTGAAGGCGAAACGACAAACGCTCTCAGAGGAGATAGATTTTGAAGGAAGGTGACCGGTTTTTCCAAAAACATTGTTTTGAAGGGGGAATAGCAAACTTCCTGTAGATTATTGCTGGGGGTTGTCAATTTATGAAATGTAGGTCTAAGTGAGACCTACATAGAAGTTTTTGTTTCATGTCTCTCCGACCTTCCCAGTGGGAGTTACAGGCAGTTTAGTACTTTTTTTCTTCCGAGGAGCAGTTTTTTGTGCGTTGTATAAAAAAATTGCTGTAGAGCACAATTTTTTGATTTGGGGTTAGGTTTTTTCATTACATCACAGTTTTAGCCAGTCCTGATGTGTGTGTTAAGTTTGGTGAGTTTTGAAGCATGTTAAGGGGGTCAAATTACAGCTCAAAGAGGCAAAAGTGCCTTTTTTTAGTACTTTTTTGTCTTGAAGGGGGAATTGCCAACTTCCTGTTGATTTTAGCCCGAAGATGTACAATTATAAAATGTAGGTGTAAGTCAGACCTACATAGAAATATTTTTTTCATGTCTCTCCGACCTTCCTAGTGGGAGTTACAGGCAGTGTACTTTTTGTGTTGTTATAGGGGGCGCTAGAGCGCAATTTTAATTTTTGAGGTTCGTTTGTTATAAAAAAGGCAATTTTCGCAGGTCCTGATGTTTGGGTCAAATTTGGTGAGTTTTGAAGCATGTTAAGTGGATCAAATTAGTGCTCGAAGAGGCGGCGGAAGAATAAAGAAAGAATAATAATAATAATAATAATAATAAAACGTTAGAAATTCAATAGGTCCTTATGTCCCATTGCATAAGGACTCCCTGTGGGAGTCCTTTTGCAATGGGCCGTGCGGGCCCTAATTAAAGCTGCAAGCAGCGTTGGTCGGGCCCGCGTCTTTGGCAGGTGCTAGTCCTAAGTGTCCCAATACTTTTGTCTACTTTTAGTCTGAAGTGTCCCAAGACTTTTGTCTAGTGTACCTACCTTGTCTGCATTGTGTGGGCACGTTGGTGCTTCCTGCTTTTAAGCAGCCATGTAGAAAAAACAGCATTGCAGCAGCATCAGCGCAGCGGGTCTTTGAAGGGTCATAAAATCAAAACCGGAGCACTTAATTAAAAAGCGCTTCTGTTGTTGTATTCACAAGGGTTCAATGTCTCTCCTGTGTTACTTTGAAGGCGAAACGACAAACGCGCTCAGAGGAGTACGATTTTGAAGGAAGGTGACCGGTTTTGACCAAAAAATTGTTTTGAAGGGGGAATAGCAAACTTCCTGTTGATATTTGCTGGGGGTTGTCAATTTATGGAATGTAGGTCTAAGTGAGACCCACATAGAAGTTTTTGTTTCATGTCTCTCCGACCTTCCCAGTGGGAGTTACAGGCAGTTTTGTAATTTTTTCCTTCCCATGAGCAGTTTTTTATCAGTTTTATTCAAAAATTGCTGTAGAGCGCAATTTTTGAATTTGGGGTTAGGTTTTTTCATTAGATCACAGTTTTTGCCAGTCCTGATGTGTGTGTTCAGTTTGGTGAGTTTTGAAGCATGTTAAGGGGGTCAAATTACAGCTCAAAGAGGCAAAAGTGACTGTTTTTAGTACTTTTTTGTCTTGAAGGGGGAATTGCCAACTTCCTGTTGATTTTAGCCCGAAGACATACAATTATGAGAACTAGGTCTAAGTCAGACCTACATAGAGGATTTTGTTTCATATTTTTCCGACCTTCCTAGTGGGAGTTACAGGCAGTCTAGTTTTTTTTTTTCCTAGGGGGCGCTAGAGCGCAATTTTGAGTTTTTAAGTTTGGTTCTTTGATAAAAAGTTTTGCCGTAAATTACTGATGTGTGTGTAAAATTTGGTGAGTTTTGAAGCATGTTAAGGGGGTGAAAGTAGTGCGCAAAGCTGCGGAAGAATAATAATAATAATAATAAGAAAGAAAAAACGATCGAAAAACAATAGGTCCTTATGTCCCATTGCATAAGGACTCCCTGTGGGAGTCCTTTTGCAATGGGCCGTGCGGGCCCTAATTAGCTAACCTCAATGAACCCTGAAATACCTTTAGGGTTAGGGTTAGCCTTAGGGTTAGGGTTGGGGTTGGGGTTAGGGTTAAAGTACAAAAATTGGGGGTATTTTATTTGAACTAAGCAAAATTATCTGCCAATAGAACAAGAAAATTTGGCTTGTCTAGACTTTCCGAAACAAGTAATATTAGCTAACCTCAAAATACCTTTAGAGATAGGGTTAGGGTTAGGGTTAGGGTTAAAATACAAAAATTAAGGGTATTTTATTTGAACTAAGCAAAATTATCTGCCAATAGAACAAGAACATTTGGCTTGTCAAGACTTTCCAAAACAAGTAAAATTAGCTAACCTCAATGAACCCTGAAATACCTTTAGGGTTAGGGTTAGGGTTAGGGTTAGGGTTAAAATACAAAAATGAGGGGTATTTTATTTGAACTAAGCAAAATTATCTGCCAATAGAACAAGAACATTTGGCTTGTCAAGACTTTCCGAAACAAGTAAAATTAGCTAACCTCAATAAACCCTGAAATACCTTTAGGGTTAGGGTTAGGGTTAGCCTTAGGGTTAGGGTTAGGGTTGGGGTTAGGGTTAAAGTACAAAAATCAGGGGTATTTTATTTGAACTAAGCACAATTATCTGCCAACAGAACAAGAAAATGTGGCTTGTCAAGACTTTCCGAAACAAGTAAAATTAGCTAACCTCAATGAACCCCAAACTACCTTTAGGGTTAGGGTTAGGGTTAGGGTTAAAATACAAAAATTAGGGGTATTTTATTTGAACTAAGCAAAATGATCTGCCAATAGAACAAGAACTTTGTTTTGTCAAGACCTTCCGAAACAAGTAAAATTAGCTAACCTCAATGAACCCTGAAATACCTTTAGGGTTAGGGTTAGGGTTAGGGTTAAAATACAAAAATTAGGGGTATTTTATTTAAACTAAGCAAAATTATCTGCCAATAGAACAAGAACATTTGTCTTGTCAAGACTTTCCGTAACAAGTAAAATTAGCTAACCTCAATGAACCCCAAACTACCTTTAGGGTTAGGGTTAGGGTTAAAATACAAAATTAGGGGTATTTTATTTGAACTCAGCAAAATTATCTGCCAATAGAACAAGAAAATGTGTCTTTTCAAGACTTTCCGAAACAAGTAAAATGAGCTAACCTCAATGAACCCTGAAATACCTTTAGGGTTAGGGTTAGGGTTAGCCTTAGGGTTAGGGTTGGGGTTGGGGTTAGGGTTAAAATGCAAAAATTAAGGGTATTGTATTTGAACTAAGCAAAATTATCTGCCAATAGAACAAGAAAATTTGGCTTGTCAAGACTTTCCGAAAGAAGAAAAATTAGCTAACCTCAATGAACCCCAGAATACCTTTAGGGTTAAGGTTAGGGTTAGGGTTAGGGTTAGGGTTAAAATACAAAAATTAAGAGTATTGTATTTGAACTAAGCAAAGTTATCTGCCAATAGAACAAGACAATTTGGCTTGTCAAGACTTTCCGAAAGAATAAAAATTAGCTAACCTCAATGAAGCCTAGAATACCTTTAGGGTTAGGGTTAGGGTTAGGGTTAAAATATAAAAATTAGGGGTATTTTATTTGAACTAAGCAAAATTATCTGCCAATAGAACAAGAAAATCTGGCTTGTCAAAGACTTTCCGAAAGAAGAAATATTAGCTATCCTCAATGAACCCCAGAATACCTTTATGGTTAGGGTTGGGGTTGGGGTTGGGGTTAGGGTTAGGGTTAAAATACAAAAATTAGGGGTATTTTATTTAAACTAAGCAAAATTATCTGCCAATAGAACAAGAACATTTGGCTTGTCAAGACTTTCCGAAACAAGTAAAATGAGTCAACCTCAATGAACCTCAAAATACCTTTAGGGTTAGGGTTAGGGTTAAAATTCAAAAATTAGGGGTTTTTTATTTGAACTAAGCACAATTATCTGCCAATAGAACGAGAAAATTTGGCTTGTCAAGACTTTCTGAAAACAAGTAAAATTAGCTAACCTCAATGAACCCCACAATACCTTTAGGGTTAGGGTTAGGGTTAGGGTTAAAATACTAAAATTAGGGGTATTTTATTTAAACTAAGCACACTTATCTGCCAATAGAACAAGAAAATGTTGGCTTGTCAAGACTTTCCGAAACAAGTGAAATTAGCTAGCCTCAATGAACCCCAAAATACCTTTAGGGTTAGGGTTGGGGTTAGGGTTAGGGTTAGGGTTAAAATACAAACATTAGGGGTATTTTATTTAAACTAAGCAAAATTATCTGCCAATAGAACAAGAACATTTGGCTTGTCAAGACTTTCCGAAACAAGTAAAATGAGTCAACCTCAATGAACTTCAAAATACCTTTAGGGTTAGGGTTAGGGTTAAAATACAAAAATTAGGGGTATTTTATTTGAACTAAGCAAAATTATCTGCCAATAGAACAAGAAAATTTGTTTTGTCAAGACTTTCCGAAACAAGTAAAATTAGCTAACCTCAATGAACCCTGAAATACTTTTAGGGTTAGGGTTAGGGTTAGGGTTAAAATACAAAAATTAGGGGTATTTTATTTAAACTAAGCAAAATTATCTGCCAATAGAACAAGAACATTTGGCTTGTCAAGACTTTCCGAAACAAGTAAAATGAGTCAACCTCAATGAACTTCAAAATACCTTTAGGGTTAGGGTTAGGGTTAGGGTTAAAATTCAAAAATTAGGGGTATTTTATTTGAACTAAGCACAATTATCTGCCAATAGAACGAGAAAATTTGGCTTGTCAAGACTTTCTGAAAACAAGTAAAATTAGCTAACCTCAATGAACCCCACAATACCTTTAGGGTTAGGGTTAGGGTTAGGGTTAAAATACAAAAATTAGGGGTATTTTATTTAAACTAAGCACAATTATCTGCCAATAGAACAAGAAAATGTTGGCTTGTCAAGACTTTCCAAAACAAGTAAAATGAGCCAACCTCAATGAACCCCAAAATACCTTTAGGGTTAGGGTTAGCCTTAGGGTTAGGGTTGGGGTTTGGGGGTTAGGGTTAAAATACAAAAATTAGGGGTATTTTATTTGAACTAAGCAAAATTATCTGCCAATAGAACAAGAACATGTGGCTTGTCAAGACTTTCCGAAAGAAGAAAAATTAGCTAACCTCAATGAACCCCAGAATACCTTTAGGGTTAGGGTTAGGGTTAAAATACAAAAATTAAGGGTATTTTATTTAAACTAAGCACAATTATCTGCCAATAGAACAAGAAAATTTGGCTTGTCAAGACTTTCCGAAACAAGTAAAATTAGCTAACCTCAATGAACCCTGAAATACCTTTAGGGTTAGGGTTAGCCTTAGGGTTAGGGTTAGCCTTAGGGTTAGGGTTGGGGTTGGGGTTAGGGTTAAAATACAAAAATTGGGGGTATTTTATTTGAACTAAGCAAAATTATCTGCCAATAGAACAAGAAAATTTGGCTTGTCTAGACTTTCCGAAACAAGTAATATTAGCTAACCTCAAAATACCTTTAGAGATAGGGTTAGGGTTAGGGTTAGGGTTAAAATACAAAAATTAAGGGTATTTTATTTGAACTAAGCAAAATTATCTGCCAATAGAACAAGAACATTTGGCTTGTCAAGACTTTCCAAAACAAGTAAAATTAGCTAACCTCAATGAACCCCAAAATACCTTTAGGGTTAGGGTTAGGGTTAGAGTTAAAATACAAAAATGAGGGGTATTTTATTTGAACTAAGCAAAATTATCTGCCAATAGAACAAGAACATTTGGCTTGTCAAAACCTTCCGAAACAAGTAAAATTAGCTAACCTCAATGAACCCAAAAATACCTTAAAATAAGTATATTCTCACTAATAACAAGTGCACTTTTCTTGGTAGAAAAAACAAATATGAGACCTTTTTGCTCAATATGTTGAAAAATATTCTTAAATGAAGTAAATGCTAGTGCCATCATGATTTTTTTTTCATGCTTGAAGTAAGAAATGATGACTTTAAAAAAGTAGTTTTATACTTGTGAGTGTTGATGACACAGCTTTGCAACACTTGATATTCTAGTTTCAAACATGTTTTACTCAATATAGGTCATCAAATCTCAGCAACAAGCTGTAATATCTTACTGAGATCATTTAGGACCAAAACCCTTAAAACAAGTAAAACACTCTAACATAAAATCTGCTTAGTGAGAAGAATTATCTTATCAGACAGAAAATAAGCAAATATCACCCTTATTTGAGATATTTCATCTTACTTAGATCTCAGTTTTTGCAGTGTACTTTCTACACGCGTGTCTGTGTTGTGTCCATGTAGTCCACATAAATCCGTGTTTGAGTGTCTGCGTTTGAACAAGCAAGTGTCGTCTTTTGTCATCCCGGTCCATTAGTGTCGCACATTAATAGGATCTGCTGTGGCCTTTGCCCATGTTTTCACAGCCCCCTTGCCTTCAGGGGGTGTGGGGCACCGCGACCAGCAAAAGTGGACATTAACTCAGACGGATTAAATAGGATTAGTGGTGTCACTGAGACAGATGTGATCTTTGCAGGCTCCTATTTTTTTTGTTTTTGTTTCTGGCTTCCATTTGCCGCGGTGCAACACTGACCCCTGCCGCATGTGAGCCTTGCAGCACTCACTGCTGAATGTACTGTGTTTGCCTGCTGTGCCATGTTGCCTCCCATCAGCCACTAGGGGTCACTGTTCCCATTCCACAAAAAGGAGAAAGAATGCTCTTCTTCTGCCATTTGGGCTCGAAAGTAAAGCTGGCCTTGGTTTGTCTTTCGAAGGTTTTCCAGGTTCCATCAACATGTTTCCTTCTTACCATAGCCTCAATATATCGCCCTGAAAACCCCAGCTTCTTTGTCTTGTCTCGTCTTGACTGCCTTGTTTCTTTTTGCACTGCTCTCCAAATCTAAACATTGGAACTAATTAACTGGCCTCAAGGAAATTGACAAGATCTTGGGTTCGAGGGGAACCTGCTTGTCTTGACGGAGCGGTTGTTGCTGGACACACGAAGAAGAAGAAGAAGGACTGCCGCGTGCCTGGTGACCATTCCAGTCCAGGACGTGAAGATACCCACCTATTCGGAATTACGACAACAGGACATCTGCTGATTGGAGCAATCGTTGCTCCAAAGTTGCTGGCAGTCTTCAAAATGCCCCAAAGCTGCCACAAATAATTGGAGGATGCGGGAAGAACTGTGGGCACTCTTGTGATTTGGATCACATTGGACTGTCTGCCCTGCAGGATGAATTTGAGGACCAGTCATAGGCAATTTAGAGTATAAAGCTAATTTTATTTTCACTCGCATACAAAACATTCTAACTTGGATTGTTTCCCTGGCTTCGAGACTCTCCCGAAGGACAGTGCGGCGAAGACACAAAAAACTATTTTCTTATCCGGCACTGCCCTCTCCTGGATGAAATCCTACCTCCTTGACCGTCAGCAATTCATCTCAACCAACAACTGCACCTCCTCCACTGCCCCAGTCACCCACGGCGTCCCCCAGGGCTCAGTACTTGGCCCCCTACTCTTCACCATCTACCTCCTACCCCTCGGTCGGATCCTCCGACACCACGGCCTTCAATTTCACTGCTATGCCGACGACACACAACTATACATTTCCACCACGACCATCACCACAGCCACCCACTCCACCCTCACCACCTGCCTCACAGACATAAAAACCTGGGTGCAAAAAAACTTTCTAAAACTCAACTGCAACAAATCTGAAATAATTATCATTGGCCCCGACTCCCTCACTCGCTCCACTCAGGACTTTTCATTAAACATCGACAGCTCCCTTGTCACTACCTCCACCCACATCCGCAATGTAGGTGTAATTTTCGACCCTACTCTTTCACTCCTCCCCCATGTAAACCACATCACCAAAACTGCATTCTTCCACCTCAGAAACATTGCCCGTCTCCGGCCCTCCCTCACATCCTCTGCTGCCGAAACCCTCATCCACGCCTTCATCTCATCCCGGCTAGACTACTGCAACAGCATCCTCTACGGCATCACCTCCAAAACCCTCAACAAACTCCAATAAGTCCAGAACTCTGCTGCCCGCCTGCTCACCGGAACCCGCTCCAGAGAGCACATCACACCTGTCCTTCATCACCTCCACTGGCTGCCTGTTAATACAGAATCACCTTTAAAATACTCCTCACCACCTACAAGGCACTCCATAACCTGGCACCACCCTACCTCTCTGACCTCCTCCAGCCACACGTCCCGTCCCGTTCCCTCAGGTCTAGTGATGCCAGCCTCCTGGAGGTCCCCAAGACCAGGCGCCGAACCTGGGGCGACAGGGCCTTCTCCGTGGCTGCCCCCTCTCTCTGGAACGCTCTCCCCAGGCACATCAGAGATGCCCCCTCCCTCCCTACCTTCAAAGCCACCCTAAAAACTCACCTCTTCACATTAGCCTTTCCAAACTGACCCTGCCCTAGGTGTCGCGGAACACACATACATGCATCCACAAAAAAATATAAGCCACAGACACATACCCCACCCCCCATCCAACGCCCTTTACGCAAATCCCATAGGGGTGTTGGACGGCTGGGCTGCGCCTGAAGAGCTGCAGCCCGCCACCGTAGCCCCCACTCCCTCCCCTCTGTTGCAAGTCTCGAGATGTATGTTGTAATATGTATATATGCTTTGCTATGGAGGTATTTTTTCCCACTCCCGACTAGTCTAGATTGTATTTTTTTTACTCATCCTCCCCCAGCGTTTACCTTTTTCCCATCTTTTACGGGGCGCCTTGTGGCGACCCATCAGCGTTCCTGTTCTATAACCCTTCACACTGTGTGTTTGTCTAATCTTGAACGGGTTTGTGCTGAAAACAAAGTTCCGTTGAACTTGTGCAATGACAATAAAGACCTACCTACTAGAGATGCGCGGTTTGCGGACACAACCGCGGAGTCCGCGGATTATCCGCGGGTCGGGCGGTTGAAATTGAAAAAAATTAGATTTTAAATAGATTCAGGCGGGTGGTAGTTAACCCAATTCGGAAATATATATACATAGTTAAATGTTGTTACCCACATACGAAAAACAAGCAGGCACCTGCAGCATATGCCACAACAGAAGAAGAAAAAAAAAAGAGATGGACACTTTTACGGAGCGGAGAAGGGACGCCTCGCCGGGGTACGGGACCGAGGCCCCTTCCCCCGAGAGGGCCCCACCGGGAGCCGTAGCTGAGGTGATCCGCGAGAAGGGCCCGACGCACGTCCAGGGTCACCACCGCGCCCACCGCACCGACACCCCGCCTCGTCCGCCTTCGCCGCGGCCGGCGTCATGCGCAGCAGGTAAGCAGCTTACCTGCCCGCCACCCCGTCGCCGGGGGCGCGTAACAGGCGTCACTCCGCGCGCAGTGCGCTAACGAAAGGGGTGGGGCTCACCCTGGTGAGCCGAGTGGGCCACTTTTGGTAAGCAGAACTGGCGCTGCGGGATGAACCGAACGCCGGGTTAAGGCGCCTGATGCCGACGCTCATCAGACCCCAGAAAAGGTGTTGGTTGATATAGACAGCAGGACGGTGGCCATGGAAGTCGGAACCCGCTAAGGAGTGTGTAACAACCCACCTCCCGAATCAACTAGCCCTGAAAATGGATGGCGCTGGAGCGTCGGGCCCATACCCGGCCGTCGCCGGCAGCGAGAGCCGCGAGGGCTAGGCCGCGACGAGTAGGATGGCCGCCGCGGTGCGCGCTGAAGCCTCGGGCGCGAGCCCGGGTGGAGCCATGGAGCTCCTTTCTTTCACAGGCAAAAGCTTTATAACCTCACTAATGCCTTGCATCGTCTATATTAGATATATAACAGCGCCCCCCGCGACCCCAAAGGGAATAAGCGGTAGAAAATGGATGGATGGATGGACAACGGGCGGGTGCGGGTGGGGGCGGTTTTGATTAAATGTTAGTTCGGGTGGATGCGGATGGTTGACGACTTTTGTGATGCGGTTGCGGATGAAATAATTGCCTATCCGCGCATCTCTACTACCTACCTACCTACCTGAAAACCTCAGTTTCAAAGATAACAGCTCATGTGTTGGCCTCAGCCATCATTTATGGTAACACAATAAAACATTGAAATCAATCCGGCTACATAAGGTTTCATATGGAAATAGATTCAGTAAGGTTTGTTATGAACAATCCATTGAAGTCTGTAGTGGTTTTGAGGTATAGTCAATTGTTGGTTGCTTTGCCGGACTGTGTTGGATACTTTCCATTGTTTATTAAAGGCCGTTCACTCGGTAGCAGTTGCAGCCAGGGCTATAATTGTGTTTTCATGCAGTATAGATCCTCCCATTAGGCCCCTGGGTCTGCAGGCAGTTATACGATGACAGCTGACAAGTGGGTGTGGCTCCTTCTGAGGGAGAAGTGGTGTGTGTGTGTGTGTGTAGCAGGGGTTGGACCACACACACAAAAGCCACAATTGCTTCCTGGACGGTCCCCAGAGCTCAGTAGTTGGAGTGTGCATGTAAAATTGTGTGGGAGAGGCCATTTGTAAAACAAAGAGAGAGGAGGTGTACATGTAAAGGGCGGGATAAGACTGATTGCTTCTGCACAATAGCGTATGTATAGCCGGAGGCTGGGCGGGGGCTGGGGGGCTTGATGTGGGGTTGACATACCCGCGGGCAATCCCTAAAGTGCAGGACCAGATGGAGGTGCGGTTCTTGCGGTTGACCCCTCCAATTGAAGCGGGTTATGGTTTGTCCTCTGAGCCCTGAAGGGAGGAGACGGCCCTAGGGTTGATCTCTCAGCACATGAGTCTGAGGCGCACAGCATGTTCCCGATGAAGTCACCCGGATAATGTGTTTTTATTAGCTGTGCATTGTGTGGCCGCAGTATGTTAGGAGCGTTTACATTATTGGAATGAAATCTCACTCCAGGATCCAAACGCCTGTTTGAAATAGAATAACATAATCGTGTCATTTAGACGCAAGGCAGTCGGTGACTCCAGATAGTAATTGGAGGCCATGTGATCGGAGTCAAAGGTCTGAATCAAGCGGACGATATAACCTCACCAATTAGCGATGTGACGTTGAATCGCTGAGTAGATAATGTAGGAGCGGTTCAGTGAGCTCTGAGCATGGTCGGTGGGAGTAAATTAACCCAGTTACTCACAGGTTTTAATTTATGAGTCACTGCTGTTAGGAACTGTCCTTCTGGTGCTGGGATGATGCAGCGCTGAACACATCACCTTGAATGCCCACATGGGCGTCTGCAGAAGAACTCGTGTCTTGAGACTAAGACGCACGGGTGTTGTTGGCATCTCAACCGGCACCAATTCAAAAGTATCGATATGGCAGCATATATCGAGTTTTGTAAGATATATCTGTCAGAATAATTGTATCTAAGTTATCACATTGTTTCAATGAGTTCCCGGCAAGAAGACAAAAGCTGTCTTTGATCTTACCAATCAAAAGGCTTGTAAAACTCCACTGTGTAGGATGGGAAGCGACATGAAGGTGTCGATTTCTTTGATGTATTGTAATCCACAGGAAGATTTTGTCTTGACCCGAGATCAGCTGGACCTGACGCCCCTCCAGGCACCTTTTCTTTGAACTGTTTTGTGACCGAGGGCACCGGCTGTTTACGACCCCCCTTCCTACCCACTACGCGGCATGGCGTAGTGGGTAGAGCAACCGTGCCAGAAACCTGAGGGTTGCAGGTTTGCTCCCCGCCTCTTACCATCCAAAAAATCGCTGCCGTTGTGTCCTTGGGCGGGACACTTCACCCTTTTCCCCCGGTGCCACTCACACCGGTGAATTGAATGATGATGATAGGTGGTGGTCGGAGGGGCCGTTGGCGCAAATTGCAGCCACGCTTCCGTCAGTCTACCCCAGGGCAGCTGTGGCTATGAAAGTAGCTTACCACCACCAGGTGTGAATGAATGATGGGTTCTACATGTAAAGCGACTTTGGGTACTTAGAAAAGCGCTATATAAATCCCAGTTATTATTATTATTATTATGTAATCAGGGAAATGGGAAAGTAGCCTTTGATTTACTAATGTTTTCTAATGTTGTAAACAAGTGTAGAATGAATATTTCATTTCAACATTTCTGTCAACGAATAGTTGCCTCAGCCTGCGACACATAGTCATTTTGATAGTAGGCTAATATAGACACTTGCATCATGTGTTGCCTTCATTATAACACTTATATACAGCTTTTAATTTTTTGCTGCTCCAGACAGATTTGTTTTTTGTATTTTGGGTCCAAAATGGCTCTTTCAACGTTTTGGGTTGCCGACCCCTGGGATAGACCAAAGATAGGTGTGCCAAGCTTGTGACATCGTATTCAAAAATACTGTAATTACAGCCAAAGGTGCATCAACAAAATATCGAGCAAAGGCTGTGAATACTTATGTACTTGTGATTTTTTTATTTATTTTTTGATATATACCGTATTTTCCGCACCATAAGCCGCCCTGGGTTATAAGCCGCGCCTTCAATGAACGGCATATTTCAAAACTTTGTCCACTTATAAGCCGCCCCGTGTTATAAGCCGCATCTAACTGCGCTAAAGGAATGTCAAAAAAACAGTCAGATAGGTCAGTCAAACTTTAATAATATATTAAAAACCAGCGTGATGTGGGCGCGCATGGAGTCGTATATCAACATGGACGGAGCTGCGTGAAAAAAGCCACCCGGCCTCTTCGCGTAAACTTAAACTTACCTTAACCACTCGCTCATCTTTTCTTCATCCATCCCTTCGAGTTAGCTTTTATGATGACGCCGGCTGGAAAGGTCTCTTTTGGCAAGGTCTTCCTTTTGAATATCACCATGGGTGGAAGTTTCTGGCCATTAGCATGGCAAGCTAGAACCACAGTGAAGGATGACTTCTCATTCCCTGTGGTGCGAATATTCACCGTACGTACTCCCGTTGTATCCACAGTGCGGTTCACAGGAATATCAAAAGTCAGTGGAACCTCGTCCATGTTGATAATGTTCTCTGGCCGGATCTTTTTTTCAGCTATCTTGTTTTTACAATATGCACGGAAAGTAGCCAGCTTTTCTTGAAAGTCTTTAGGCAGTTGCTGTGAAATAGTAGTCCGTGTGCGGATGGAGAGATTGCGTCTTTTCATGAACCGGAAAACTGTCGCTTAGTAGGAGCCATTTTGTGGTCTTTACAGATGTAAACACACAAAGGAAATGAAACGTAATATCCGCGCGCTTCTTCTTCTTCTACGGGGGCGGGTGGTTGCTTACAGTAGAAGAAGAAGCGCTTCCTCTTCTATGGGGGCGGGTGCTTACCTTGGCGGTTGCTTGCCGTAGAAGAAGAAGCGCTTCCTCTTCTACGGGGAAAAAAGATGGCGGCTGTTTACCGTAGTTGCGAGACCTAAACTTTATGAAAATGAATCTTAATATTAATCCATATATAAAGCGCACCGGGTTATAAGCCGCACTGTCAGCTTTTGAGTAAATTTGTGGTTTTTAGGTGCGGCTAATAGTGCGGAAAATACGGTATGCAACATAACATCTAAAAAAAGTAGCCATTTTCACATTGTAATCATTCGGTATTGTGTGTCGAATTTTGTGGACAAAAATTATTGTATTCAATTTTGGAATTGTCATGATCCGTGGTCCGGATCATGTTTTCGTTATGTTCTGTTAGTTTAACTCAAATAGTTCCTGTTTTTTGTGCACTCTTGTTTGTTTTGGTTGCCATGGTGGCATATGATTCTCACCTGCCGCTGGTGTTCGGACGCTCACTTTCACATCACCAAAACATTAGTAAAAATCATGATATCTAGCAAAACTGGTAATTTTCTGCAGTACAAACCAGACCAAAAGCAACTTTGTTATATCAACAGCAGCCGCTCGCTCTTTCTCACTTGCGCCAACACATGCACATATGGCACTTAGCCAGTGATGCGTTTACAGACACACAAAAAGTCGGGCAACTCCAACACCACACGTAAAGTGTCATTCCAGGTGGTTACACTATGATTTACCAATCAAATGTGTGCTTATTCTAGTGTCATTTATTAGGAATCTTAGTTTATAGATATTAATCATGAAATGCTGTTAGTATATTAAATAAATACTAATAAAAATATTTTTTTTTTAAAACAGGAAAATGCAGGAATGTACACATGATCCCCTGCTTACAACTCATTGTGCAACATGTGAATGTTTTAATGGGAACTAAATGCAATGTCTGAAAGGGGTACAGACTATTTCCAAAGCAGGACCTCCACCCAGACAAACAATACAAGTACACAGTTCATGAAAAACAATATTTGTTGTTATTGTCATTGTAAGTGGGCCTAAACACTTATATTAGAAATGGAAATGACTGCTGTCATTTGATTATAATAATAAGAGAATGTTGACTGTCTATCTGTGTTGGCCCTGCGGTGAGGTGGGGACTTGTCCAGCACCCACCGCGACCCCAGAAGGGACAAGGGGTAGAAAATGGATGGATGGATGGAGATTGCACTTGCTATTTAGTCAGGTTTAGTACAGGTGTGCTGCTGGTGTAGCCACAGTGTGCACTTCTGATGTTGCTCACATGGGCTCCACTCAATGCTCAGGGACTTTTTGCCTTTGCTCACACACATGAACAATTAGAGGGAACCCTGCGTACAACCCTAGTTATACTCTGTTGTGTACTTGTGAACTTGCCACGTGAAAATCTGCATAACACGCCTGCCTGCGGGCGCTCCAGAGGGCTTTGTTGCCACTTTGTCAACAAAACGGCCTTTTCCGAGGGGGCACTCCGCTTCCTCACCCCCCTGACAGAATTGATCAGGCATAATTGGAGCGAGTCGGAGCTCAGGCAAGTGGTGGTAAATACATTTGCCTGGTGCTAATTGCAGATTTTACTGTGTCTGTGTGTGTGTGTGGCAGTCTAAGAAGGCGAGAGAAACACTTAGCCACCGGCTGACAATAGACCATTAATTGGACACCTCAAATGAACGTAATTAGTCTGATTGTTAAGAGAGATAAAAGGAATGCTTTATGTGTGCACCAGCAGTCACGGTGCTTAGACTGGTATCTCTCTAACTCTGTTACAGCGCATGTGTGTGGAGTTGAATTCCACGTATTCCTCTATTTGTGAGGGAGTTGAAACCTTAGCTTGGAATGGATTGCAGGTTCATTGATACTGAGCCTTGTAGCTATGACTTCATAGGGGAATGGTACTACCCTTTGTTCTCCTTACAAGTTAGAGTTTAAGGTGGCCCTCTCAGTAATTATTTCCAAGCTTCACGATCAGTTTTCAGTAGTTCCGTATTTTCCGGACTATAAGGCGCACTTAAAGTCATTGTTTTTTCCTCGAAACTCAACAGTGCGTCTTATGTAAGGACTAATTCTGAGCCTTGTAGATATGACTTCCTAGGAGAATGGTACTATCCTTTGTTCTCGCGACAAATTAGAGTCTACCAGCATCTATTGGTATTTGATATAGGGATATGGATAGCCGATAATATCAGCCAAATGATACCATGTCAATAAATTCCCGTATTCCTCTATTTGTGAGGGAGTTGAAACCTCAGCTCGCAGGCTTGGAATGGATTGCAGGTTCATTGATACTGAGCCTTGTAGATTTGACTTCCTAGGGGAATGGTACTATCCTTCGTTCTCGCTACAAATTAGAGTTTAAGGTGGCTCTCTCAGTAATTATTTCCAAGTTTCGCGATCAGTTTTCAGTAGTTCCGTATTTTCCGGACTATAAGGCGCACTTAAAGTCATTGTTTTTTCCTCGAAACTCAACAGTGCGCCTTATGTAAGGAATAATTCTGAGCCTTGTAGATATGACTTCCTAGGAGAATGGTACTATCCTTTGTTCTCGCGACAAATTAGAGTCTACCAGCATCTATTGGTATTTGATACAGGGTTATGGATAGCCGATAATATCAGCCAAATGAGACCATGTCAATAAATTCCCGTATTCCTCTATTTGTGAGGGAGTTGAAACCTTAACTGAGACTGAGACTTGTAGATATGACTTCATAGGGGAATGGTACTATCCTTTGTTCTCGCTACAAATTAGAGTTTAAGGTGGCTCTCTCAGTAATTATTTCCAAGCTTCGCGATCAGTTTTCAGTAGTTCCGTATTTTCCGGACTATAAGGCGCACTTAAAATCATTGTTTTTTCCTCGAAACTCAACAGTGCGCCTTATGTAAGGAATAATTCTGAGCCTTGTAGATATGACTTCCTAGGAGAATGGTACTATCCTTTGTCCTCGCGACAAATTAGAGTCTACCAGCATCTATTGGTATTTGATACAGGGTTATGGATAGCCGATAATATCAGCCAAATGATACCATGTCAATAAATTCCCGTATTCCTCTATTTGTGAGGGAGTTGAAACCTCAGCTCGCAGGCTTGGAATGGATTGCAGGTTCATTGATACTGAGCCTTGTAGATATGACTTCATAGGGGAATGGTACTACCCTTTGTTCTCCTTACAAGTTAGAGTTTAAGGTGGCCCTCTCAGTAATTATTTCCAAGCTTCACGATCAGTTTTCAGTAGTTCCGTATTTTCCGGACTATAAGGCGCACTTAAAGTCATTGTTTTTTCCTCGAAACTCAACAGTGCGCCTTATGTAAGGAATAATTCTGAGCCTTGTAGATATGACTTCCTAGGAGAATGGTACTATCCTTTGTTCTCGCGACAAATTAGAGTCTACCAGCATCTATTGGTATTTGATATAGGGTTATGGATAGCCGATAATATCAGCCAAATGATGCCATGTCAATAAATTCCCGTATTCCTCTATTTGTGAGAGAGTTGAAACCTCAGCTCGCAGGCTTGGAATGGATTGCAGGTTCATTGATACCGAGCCTTGTAGCTATGACTTCATAGGGGAATGGTACTACCCTTTGTTCTCCTTACAAGTTAGAGTTTAAGGTGGCCCTCTCAGTAATTATTTCCAAGCTTGGCGATCAGTTTTCAGTAGTTCCGTATTTTCCGGACTATAAGGCGCACTTAAAGTCATTGTTTTTTCCTCGAAACTCAACAGTGCGTCTTATGTAAGGACTAATTCTGAGCCTTGTAGATATGACTTCCTAGGAGAATGGTACTATCCTTTGTTCTCGCGACAAATTACAGTCTACCAGCATCTATTGGTATTTGATATAGGGATATGGATAGCCGATAATATCAGCCAAATGATACCATGTCAATAAATTCCCGTATTCCTCTATTTGTGAGGGAGTTGAAACCTTAGCTCGCAGGCTTGGAATGGATCGCAGGTTCATTGATACTGAGCCTTGTAGATATGACTTCATAGGGGAATGGTACTATCCTTTGTTCTCGCTACAAATTAGAGTTTAAGGTGGCTCTCTCAGTAATTATTTCCAAGCTTCGCGATCAGTTTTCAGTAGTACCATATTATCCGGACTATAAGGCGCACTTAAAATCATTGTTTTTTTCTCGAAACTCAACAGTGCGCCTTATGTAAGGAATAATTCTGAGCCTTGTAGATATGACTTCCTATGAGAATGGTACTATCCTTTGTTCTCGCGACAAATTAGAGTCTACCAGCATCTATTGGTATTTGATACAGGGTTATGGATAGCCGATAATATCAGCCAAATGATACCGTGTCAATAAATTCCCGTATTCCTCTATTTGTGAGGGAGTTGAAACCTTAGCTCGCAGGCTTGGAATGGATTGCAGGTTCATTGATACTGAGACTTGTAGATATGACTTCATAGAGGAATGGTACTATCCTTTGTTCTCGCTACAAATTAGAGTTTAAGGTGGCTCTCTCAGTAATTATTTCCAAGCTTCGCGATCAGTTTTCAGTAGTTCCGTATTTTCCAGACTATAAGGCGCACTTAAAATCATTGTTTTTTCCTCGAAACTCAACAGTGCGTCTTATGTAAGGAATCATTCTGAGCCTTGTAGATGTGACTTCCTAGGAGAATGGTACTATCCTTTGTTCTCGCGACAAATTAGAGTCTACCAGCATCTATTGGTATTTGATATAGGGTTATGGATAGCCGATAATATCAGCCAAATGATGCCATGTCAATAAATTCCCGTATTCCTCTATTTGTGAGGGAGTTGAAACCTTAGCTCGCAGGCTTGGAATGGATTGCAGGTTCATTGATACTGAGCCTTGTAGATATGACTTCATAGGGGAATGGTACTATCCTTTGTTCTCGCTACAAATTAGAGTTTAAGGTGGCTCTCTCAGTAATTATTTCCAAGCTTCGCGATCAGTTTTCAGTAGTACCATATTATCCGGACTATAAGGCGCACTTAAAATCATTGTTTTTTTCTCGAAACTCAACAGTGCACCTTATGTAAGGAATAATTCTGAGCCTTGTAGATATGACTTCCTAGGAGAATGGTACTATCCTTTGTTCTCGCGACAAATTAGAGTCTACCAGCATCTATTGGTATTTGATATAGGGTTATGGATAGCCGATAATATCAGCCAAATGATACCGTGTCAATAAATTCCTGTATTCCTCTATTTGTGAGGGAGTTGAAACCTTAGCTCGCAGGCTTGGAATGGATTGCAGGTTCATTGATACTGAGCCTTGTAGATATGACTTCATAGGGGAATGGTACTATCCTTGAATACAATTTATTTTTTTCTGCCGATAAGGATACGGAATGTGATATTGACTGGATTTTGCCCAAATGAATGGATAATGCTTGGTATGTGAGCACGTGAGTGATAACCTCATCAAGCATTGCCGTACTCTACCGAGCAACAAGGTGTCTCTCTCAGTTATTATTTCCAAGTTTCGCAATCAGTTTTCAGTAGTACCGTATTTTCCGGACTATGAGGCGCACTTAAAATCATTGTTTTTTCCTCGAAACTCGACAGTGCGCCTTATAATACCTACATTAGTGCCTAATGTAAGGAATAATTCTGGTTTTGCTTACCGACCTCAAAGCTATTTTATTTGGTACATAGTGTAATGATAAATGTGACCAGAAGATGGCAGTCAAACATAATATATACGTGTAGACTGCAATATGTCTTAAACGTGTCCCTAGCTGTGACACATCCATCCATCCATCCATCCATCTTCTTCCGCTTATCCGAGGTCGGGTCGCGGGGGCAGCAGCCTAAGCAGGGAAGCCCAGACTTTCCTCTCCCCAGCCACTTCCACTTTGTTCAGCTCTTCCCGGGGGATCCCGAGGCGTTCCCAGGCCAGCCGGGAGATATAGTCTTCCCAACGTGTCCTGGGTCTTCCCCGTGGCCTCCTACCGGTTGGACGTGCCCTAAACACCTCCCTAGGGAGGCGTTCGGGTGGCATCCTGACCAGATGCCCGAACCACCTCATCTGGCTCCTCTCGATGTGGAGGAGCAGCGGCTTTACTTTGAGCTCCCCCCGGATGACAGAGCTTCACACCCTATCTCTAAGGGAGAGCCCCGCCACCCGGCAGAGGAAACTCATTTCGGCCGCTTGTACCCGTGATCTTGTCCTTTCGGTCATAACCCAAAGCTCATGACCATAGGTGAGGATGGGAACGTAGATCGACCGGTAAATTGAGAGCTTTGCCTTCCGGCTCAGCTCCTTCTTCACCACAACGGATCGATACAGCGTCCGCATTACTGAAGATGCCGCACCGATCCGCCTGTCGATCTCACGATCCACTCTTCCCCCACTCGTGAACAAGACTCCTAGGTACTTGAACTCCTCCACTTGGGGCAGGGTCTCCGCCCCAACCCGGAGATGGCACTCCACCCTTTTCCGGGTGAGAACCATGGACTCGGACTTGGAGGTGCTGATTCTCATCCCAGTCGCTTCACACTCGGCTGCGAACCGATCCAGCGAGAGCTGAAGATCTTGGCCAGATGAAGCCATCAGGACCACATCATCCGCAAAAAGCAGAGACCTAATCCTGCAGCCACCAAACCGGATCCCCTCAACGCCTTGACTGCGCCTAAAGTTATGAACAGAATCGGTGACAAAGGGCAGCCTTGGCGGAGTCCAACCCTCACTGGAAACGTGTCCGACCTACTGCCGGCAATGCGGACCAAGCTCTGACACTGATCGTACAGGGAGCGGACAGCCACAATCAGACAGTCCGATACCCCATACTCTCTGAGCACTCCCCACAGGACCTCCCGAGGGACACGGTCGAATGCCTTCTCCAAGTCCACAAACCACATGTAGACTGGTTGGGCAAACTCCCATGCACCCTCAAGGACCCTGCCGAGAGTATAGAGCTGGTCCACAGTTCCACGACCAGGACGAAAACCACACTGTTCCTCTTGAATCCGAGGTTCGACTATCCGGCGTAGCCTCCTCTCCAGTACACCTGAATAAACTTTACCGGGAAGGCTGAGGAGTGTGATCCCACGATAGTTGGAACACACCCTCCGGTTCCCCTTCTTAAAGAGAGGAACCACCACCCCGGTCTGCCAATCCAGAGGTACCGCCCCCGATGTCCACGCGATACTGCAGAGTCTTGTCAACCAAGACAGCCCCACAGCATCCAGAGCCTTAAGTTTAACATCCACTAGATAAATTGTTCATGCACTAGATAAAGATATTCATAGCAAAACCTTTTGTTTGACCTCTCTCCGTTTTAGTAAATAAAGTGTTTGTCCTCACTTTAGTAAGAATTGTCCAAAATCTTAGAGGAAAAAAAAACTTCTACTGAATTGCTGTTACCATGTCACGTCTCTGCCTATCTCAGAGCGCGGAAACAATGTTGTGTTTTTGACCCGAGCCAAGAGATTTAAAATGTCAGCAACCTTTCCCGGCTGATAAGTAAGGCAGCCTGGGGGAGGTTGGCTGAGCCGAGCAGGTTTGCCGAGACATGAGGGTGCCGAGGGGTTGAAGGCCTTGACTCCTGCCCCTCTGGCGTGATGGAGAGATTTGGCCTTCCAGCAATAAAGCGGCGGAGGCCTCTCTGCTCAAAGTCAAAGGTTCCTAAGGGAGACATGTTGATACATGATGGGAAGAATGAAATGAAATAAAATGGGATGGAGCCAAGCAGCAGCAGCAGGAGTTGGTGAAGAGGAGATGGTTGCTATAGAATCTCTGGCAATACTCTGTCAAATATTGCCTTCTGTCGTCTGTGTTTTACTATATCTGTTGCAACAATTAGTCAACATCGTCGACAAATGTCGACGCTGAAATTTGCCGGCGACAATTATTTTTGTCGACGATAGGTCTATTCAGGTGTACTGGAGAGGAGGCTACGCCGGATAGACGAACCTCGGATTCAGGAGGAACAGTGTGGTTTTCGTCCTGGTCGTGGAACTGTGGACCAGCTCTATACTCTCGGCAGGGTCCTTGAGGGTGCATGGGAGTTTGCCCAACCAGTCTACATGTGCTTTGTGGACTTGGAGAAGGCATTCGACCGTGTCCCTCGGGAAGTCCTGTGGGGAGTGCTCAGAGAGTATGGGGTTTCGGACTGTCTGATTGTGGCGGTCCGCTCCCTGTATGATCAGTGTCAGAACTTGGTTCGCATTGCCGGCAGTAAGTCGGACACGTTTCAAGTGAGGGTTGGACTCCGCCAAGGCTGCCCTTTGTCACCGATTCTGTTCATAACTTTTATGGACAGAATTTCTAGGCGAAGTCAAAGCGTTGAGGGGATCTGGTTTGGTGGCTACAGGATTAGGTCTCTGCTTTTTGCAGATGATGTGGTCCTGATGGCTTCATCTGGCCAGGATCTTCAGCTCTCACTGGATCGGTTCGCAGCTGAGTGTGAAGCGACTGGGATGAGAATCAGCACCTCCAAGTCCGAGTCCATGGTTCTCGCCCGGAAAAGGGTGGAGTGCCATCTCCGGGTTGGGGAGGAGATCTTGCCCCAAGTGGAGGAGTTCAAGTACCTCGGAGTCTTGTTCACGAGTGAGGGAAGAGTGGATCGTGAGATCGACAGGCGGATCGGTGCGGCGTCTTCAGTAATGCGGACGCTGTATCGATCCATTGTGGTGAAGAAGGAGCTGAGCCGGAAGGCAAAGCTCTCAATTTACCGGTCGATCTACGTTCCCATCCTCACCTATGGTCATGAGCTTTGGGTTATGACCGAAAGGACAAGATCACGGGTACAAGCGGCCGAAATGAGTTTCCTCCGCCGGGTGGCGGGGCTCTCCCTTAGAGATAGGGTGAGAAGCTCTGCCATCCGGGGGGAGCTCAAAGTAAAGCCGCTGTTCCTCCACATCGAGAAGAGCCAGATGAGGTGGTTCGGGCATCTGGTCAGGATGCCACCCGAGCGCCTCCCTAGGGAGGTGTTTAGGGCACGTCCGGCCGGTAGGAGGCCATGAGGAAGACCCAGGACACGTTGGGAAGACTATGTCTCCCGGCTGGCCTGGGAACGCCTCGGGATCCCCCGGGAGGAGCTGGACGAAGTGGCTGGGGAGAGGGAAGTCTGGGCTTCCCTGCTTAGGCTGCTGCCCCCGCGACCCGACCTCAGATAAGCGGAAGAAGATGGATGGATGGATGGATGGATGGACAATAGTCATGAACCATTTTTTTTCCGGGCAGAAGCGGGTCCGCGGCTTGACTCGCAAAAACATTGCCAGTGAAAGATTTAAAATGTGAGAACATATCAATCAATCAATCAATCAATTCCTTTATTGTCATTGTCATAATAACACTTAAGTCATACATGTCAACCAGATTTTGTTTGAGCTTTGTCCAGCGGCATTGAAAGTGCAAGTTGACCATAGTTTACAGTTTAGCATTGTTAGGAATATGGCGATAAGAGGGACGTGGGGGTGGGAACAGTCAGATGTCTGATGGGTGTTACGTTGATATTGCAGCAATGCAATGTCCAGAGCACAATTATTGAGGTGGTGAAGAGTGAGGTAATAAGATGGTCCGGGGCAGCAAACGGGCAGGCTGTTCATTTAGCAGTCTCACAGCCTGGGGATACAGACTGTGAGACATTCTGGTGGTCTTGGCGCCAATCCATCTATACCTCCTTCCAGAGGGTAGCAGGTTGAAGAGGCCATGTGCTGGGTGGTATCTGTCCTTCGGGATGTTGTGTACTCGCTTTCGGCAGCAAGTTGTGTACATGGCACTCATCTCTGGGAGTATTGTCCTTGTAATTTTCCCCACCGCTTTAACCACTCGCTGGAAGGCCTGTTGGTTCACTTTAGTGCAGCTAGCAAACCACACTAAAAATCCGTAAGTGCTGATGGCACAGTTGTAAAAGTTTACCATTTATTTCTGCGGAATGTTTGCGCATTTTAGTTTCCTCAAAAAAAAAAGACGTTGTTGGGCCTTTCCGACTGTAGAAGCAGTGTTAATGTCCCAGCATAGATCTTCTGTTATGTTCACCCCTAAGAATTTCAAATGCTTGACCCTTTCTACGAGATTGTTATTAATTAAAACTGGAGGGTGTTTGTTCTGCCCTTTCCTGCGGAAGTCTACAATTAGTTCTTTGGTTTTGTTAGTGTTAAGAACCAAGTTATTGTTAGCACACTATGAAGCCAGCTGTTGGACCTCTGCATTGTATGTATATACCGCATTTTTCGGACTATAAGGCGCACTTACAATCCTTTCATTTTCTCAAACTCGACCTGGTGGAGTGAACATTTTTAATGTTTCCTGCTGGTGGTGTGCTTCTGGATTTTTTAATGAAAAAAAAACGTGCCTTGCCTCAAAAAAGGTTGAAAAACACTGGTGTAATGATAAGTTGTCATGTCTGTGTAATCATGTTTTGTTTTAAGTCATGTTTTGTTTAGTTTCTGGCTTTTCACTCCCTTGTCTTGTTTGCATGATTACCCATTAGTTTCACCTGTTCCACGTTTGGACTCATTGTGCACTCTTGTTTGTCACCATAGCAACCATTAGTTTTCACCTGTCACGTCACGCACCTGTTTCACGTTTTGAGTCACGCACCTGCTTTCACTAATCATGTCCATAGTATTTAAGTTCATTCATTTTCTGTTGTTCGTCCTGACGACCACACCACATTTATGCTCTGTCCATTTTTTCATGTCCATCGTTCACGCTGCTCCTTTTTTGTCCATGCCAAGTAAGTTTTCTTTATTCAAGCCATAGTTTGCAAGTTTTGTTTAATTGTTCATAGTTTATTCTCCTCCACTGTGCGCACTTTTTGTTTGATCCTTTTTTTGGTATTTATAGTTAATAAATAAATCATGTACCTTCATTCCCGTCTCGCCCGTGCCAACTTTCCGTTGCATCCTGGAAAAGCAAACACCCAAGATCAAGTCATGACATAAGTGTGACCAGTAGATGGCAGTCATACATAAGATATACGTGTAGACTGCACTATGATTCCAGTAAACAACACCAAAACTGTAAATGTTCCATTGAGAATATAGAACATTACACACGACGCTCAAAAATCTGTCAAAATGTTATTAGTATGACTTTGGTAAGCTATGAAGCCACACCGCTTGATGGATTGTTGGCACATTAAACATACGAGTATTATTATGGTGTGTGTATAAGGACCGCAAAATGGCACCTATTAGCAGACATGGTGTTTTGTTTCACAACATTATGCAAAAGCAACTTTTCTTACCTTCTGATACATGCTGATGTGTATTTGGGATCTGCATAAGTTCTGAAAATGTGCGCGTGTCCGCAATTGTAGTCTTTGCCGACACTGTAGTCATAAGCTTCTTCTTTTTCAATCAATCAATCAATGTTTATTTATATAGCCCTAAATCACAAGTGTCTCAAAGGGCTGCACAAGCCACAACGACATCCTCGGTACAGAGCCCACATAAGGGCAAGGAAAAACTCACCCCAGTGGGACGTCGATGTGAATGACTATGAGAAACCTTGGAGAGGACCGCATATGTGGGAAACCCCCCCCCCCCCCCTCTAGGGAGACCGAATGCAATGGATGTCGAGTGGGTCTAACATAATATTGTGAGAGTACAGTCCATAGTGGATCCAGCATAACAGTAAGAGTCCAGTCCACAGTGGGGGCAGCAGGAAACCACCCCGAGCGGAGACGGGTCAGCAGCGCAGAGATGTTCCCAACCGATATACAGGCGAGCGGTCCACCCCGGGTCTCGACCCCGGACAGCCAGCACCCCATCCATGGCCACCGGACCTGTGTGTCTCCCCTTCCACAAGGGTTAGGGGGGAGCAGAGGAGAAAAGAAAAGAAACGGCAGATCAACTGGTCTAAAAAATCTCTATCTTCTTGTTATGTGACATTCATCCTCCGCTGTTGCCATTTCTAATACAAAGTAGTGTAAAGTTATTACTTATATCTGTCAGTAAACTCGCCATGAAAGCGCTAAAACATACCGGTGTAGTGAGTTTACATTATTCACCCAAGGAACTTTAGTTATTAGAGAGTTCCGGTCGGACGGTTTTTCACGGGACACATTTCCGGCCTTGTTGTTGTTTCCGGATGAGGAGATGCTCGATTGAAGTAAACTCTGAATGTCATTAAAACAGTTAGCTCCATCTTTTGACACTTCCTCCACTCCCGTCCTTGCACGCTACACCGCTACAACAAAGATGACGGGGAGAAGACGCTGTCGAAGGTGAGCCACGTAAATAAGACCGCCCACAAAACGTTGCATCCTGAAGCGACTGTCAGAAAGCGACTTGAAGACGATCTGTAAAACATCATCTACGCAACATTTTGAGCAAAGAACCACCATTACATGTTATGTAGACCACAAGGAAGTCTTTTACGTTTAGATAAAAAAAATAATATGACCCGGGCGAATACTACAACCAGCAGCGGGGAGGCTTATAACGCAAATCATTCTTTCAACCTAGCATAATAAAAAGCAGAGAGACAACTCGTATATCAAATTACTCAAAAGTTGAGGTACTACCGCACATTTCTCGGTCCCTATCTTTGACCACATACCCAGCTTTCCTTCTTTTCTGCTTCCTTGATATCACTGTGTTGTTTTCATAGACATATAAACGGCAGGTTCCGCGATACAAGGGGTGTGTTCGGAATACACAGTATCAATGCTAGGCATTACGATTGGTCATAAGTGCACAGTTGGCCCATCGTCCTCCACGGCCATTGATTGCCAACGTTTTACAGATTTATCTTCAGCCAGGCTGTTCCTGACAAGGCTGGTGGAATCACAACTGTCCTCAGTTAACCTGAATGCACTGGTGGGTTTTCTCAAACAATTGTTACATCTGTCATACCTGCCCAGCGATGAGCTGATATCAGTCCAGGCCAACCGGGTTTACAACAGGGTCTGCCCTTGGTTTGACATACCGTATTTTCCGCACTATAAGCCGCGCCTAAAAACCACACATTTTCTCAAAAGCTGACAGTGCGGCTTATAACCCGGTGCGCCTTATATATGGATTAATATTAATATTCATTTTCATAAAGTTTAGGTCTCGCAACTACGGTAAACAGCCGCCATCTTTTTTCCCCGTAGAAGAGGAAGCGCTTCTTCTTCTATGGTAAGCAACCGCCAAGGTAAGCACCCGCCCCCATAGAAGAGGAAGCGCTTCTTCTTCTACTGTAAGCAACCACCCGCCCCCGTAGAAGAAGAAGCCCCCGGATATTGCGTTTCATTTCATTTGTGTGTTTACATCTGTAAAGACCACAAAATGGCTCCTACTAAGCGACAGGTTTCCAGTTCATGAAAAGACGCAATCTCTCCATCCGCACACGGACTACTATTTCACAGCAACTGCCTAAAGACTTTCAAGAAAAGCTGGCTACTTTCCGTGCATATTGTAAAAACAAGATGGCTGAAAAAAAGATCCGGCCAGAGAACATTATCAACATGGACGAGGTTCCACTGACTTTTGATATTCCTGTGAACCGCACTGTGGATACAACGGGAGCACGTACGGTGAATATTCGCACCACAGGTAATGAGAAGTCGTCCTTCACTGTGGTTCTAGCTTGCCATGCTAATGGCCAGAAACTTCCACCAATGGTGATATTCAAAAGGAAGGCCCTTGCCAAAAGAGACCTTTCCAGCCGGCGTCATCATAAAAGCTAACTCGAAGGGATGGATGGATGAAGAAAAGATGAGCGAGTGGTTAAGGGAAGTTTACGCGAAGAGGCCGGGTGGCTTTTTTCACGCAGCTCCGTCCATGTTGATATACGACTCCATGCGCGCCCACATCACGCTGGTTTTTAATATATTATTAAAGTTTGACTGACCTATCTGACTGTTTTTTTGACATTCCCTTTAGCGCAGTTAGATGCGGCTTATAACACGGGGCGGCTTATAGGTGGACAAAGTTTTGAAATATGCCGTTCATTGAAGGCGCAGCTTATAACCCAGGGCGGCTTATGGTGCGGAAAATACGGTACTTGGAATCCTCAAGGGAGTAGCTCCAAAATAGATGAATGATGATGGGGGAATTATTGTCAGGAGTTGTAGGTGCCGAACCCCAAAATGCAGAGAAGGCGGAAGGCATTGTGCAAGAAAACATGATTTAATTAAACACTATGGCAAAACAACAAAGAAAAGGGTAACAAAAGGCGCGCACAAGGCGGAGAACAAACTTGGTTATGAACTAAAATAGCACAGAGGCTAACTTTGGACAAGAAACAAAAACACTTACTGTGACACGAAGGAACTCGGACATGAGCAGAGTGAAACAAAAGTAGACAGAGCTACAACGACAAGTAATGACAATGACAAGGACATGAGCAGAGTGAAACAAAAGTAGACAGAGCTACATCGACAAGTTTTAAGACAGGTAGTAATGACTATGACAATGACAATAATTCAGCACTGACCGGAGGGGAAGGCAGGTTTAAATAGCAGCTGGCTGATTGACACCAGGTGTGGCCAGGTGCCAATCAGCCACAGCTGAGGGGACGCAGCACTCAGGGAGACAATCAGGAAACATAACCAAAACAAGAGCGCTGACAGGAAATACTACACACACACACAGAGGAAAAACTAAAACACAACCAAACTGTCAGGGGAAAGCCTGACAATTATGAGAGAGAACTGTGATATCACAGTACCATTACTGTTACTGTATATCGTAGTTCTTTTGCAGTTAGTCTGTATTTCCTTCTCGGCACTACAAGGCGTAGACGAACCTCTCATTTATTGGATGCCTTCGTCAAAGATGACCACCTCATCGTTTTGTCTGAGATTGTTTTACCTTGGCCAGCGGGTGGCTCCATTCTGGTCCCACTGGGCTCGTGACCGCTTAGGGTTGGCCAAGAAGTCACGGCCACAGATTAACTCTGCTATTTATGGCCTGAGCACGTCTAACTGCAGCTTCCAGAGATGGGAAATATTGCTCACTTAGCAGGATTACTGGGTGCTGTAATGCCCCAAAGGCCTGCTTTATAGCAGGTCGTAAATGTTCCCGGAGAGAGGCAGCGAGAGTCGGATTGATTAGCACTACGGACGGAAGTCGATCCGTTACCCACGCCCCACTAGGGAACGATGTGATGGATGCTTCTGGGATGCGGAGAGAGGGCACTTTGCTCAGCACCATGCCCCTTCTAGACACCCCCACCGTGACACAAGATGGAGCGCCACCATGGCCTGCAGGGCTGCAAGAGCTTGTCAGACAGTCACAGAGCTATAGTCCCACTATGCAAGCCACCCCTCTGGCAAATGAAGAGACGACCTTGCTACATGCTGCCATTTGCCAAAGTCCCCCTTGACACCAGGCTTCCCTTGGATATCAGTCATTTCAGTGATAGAACCGCCGACATCCCATACCCACTTTCCAGAATCAGAATCAGAATCAGAATCAGAATAGTTTTTATTGCCATTGTTTGAGAACGGGTTCACAAACTAGGAATTTTACCTGGTTCATTGATTGATTGATTGAAACTTTTATTAGTAGATTACACAGTACAGTACATATTCCGTACAATTGACCACTAAATGGTAACACCCCAATAAGTTGTTCAACTTGTTTAAGTCGGGGTCCACGTTAATGGTAGTGCAACATAAAAAACATATAACACAGAACTTCCAGAACTTCTGATATCCAATACAACGCAGTCTGTTTTTTTCTTCAAAAATAACAACTTGACCAAGGCACACTTCTTAAACTGCAAGTAATCAAACTGTATTTGCAATAATTAATTATAAAAATTGTTTTCCCATCCGGACAATCACCAGGTTTGCAGAATATGTAAAAGTATGTACGGTATATTGATAATCTTTGGCACTCAAGGACATACTTGCCAACCTTGAGACCTCCGATTTCGGGAGGTGGGGGGTGGGCGTGGTCAGGGTGGGACGGGGGCGTGGTTGGGGGCGTGGAGTATATTTACAGCTAGAATTCACCAAGTCAAGTATTTCATATACAGGTAAAGGCCAGTAAATTAGAATATTTTGAAAAACTTGATTTATTTCAGTAATTGCATTCAAAAGGTGTAACTTGTACATTATATTTATTCATTGCACACAGACTGATGCATTCAAATGTTTATTTCATTTAATTTTGATGATTTGAAGTGGCAACAAATGAAAATCCAAAATTCCGTGTGTCACAAAATTAGAATATTACTTAAGGCTAATACAAAAAAGGGATTTTTAGAAATGTTGGCCAACTGAAAAGTATGAAAATGAAAAATATGAGCATGTACAATACTCAATACTTGGTTGGAGCTCCTTTTGCCTCAATTACTGCGTTAATGCGGCGTGGCATGGAGTCGATGAGTTTCTGGCACTGCTCAGGTGTTATGAGAGCCCAGGTTGCTCTGATAGTGGCCTTCAACTCTTCTGCCTTTTTGGGTCTGGCATTCTGCATCTTCCTTTTCACAATACCCCACAGATTTTCTATGGGGCTAAGGTCAGGGGAGTTGGCGGGCCAATTTAGAACAGAAATACCATGGTCCGTAAACCAGGCACGGGTAGATTTTGCGCTGTGTGCAGGCGCCAAGTCCTGTTGGAACTTGAAATATCCATCTCCATAGAGCAGGTCAGCAGCAGGAAGCATGAAGTGCTCTAAAACTTGCTGGTAGACGGCTGCGTTGACCCTGGATCTCAGGAAACAGAGTGGACCGACACCAGCAGATGACATGGCAATTTTGGATTTTCATTTGTTGCCACTTCAAATCATCAAAATTAAATGAAATAAACATTTGAATGCATCAGTCTGTGTGCAATGAATAAATATAATGTACAAGTTACACCTTTTGAATGCAATTACTGAAATAAATCAAGTTTTTCAAAATATTCTAATTTACTGGCTTTTACCTGTATATATATATATGAAATACTTGACGTTCAGTGATATCTAGCTATATATATATATATATATATATATATTTTTTTTTTTTTTTAAATTATATATATATATAAAAGATAAATACTTGAATTTCAGTGTTCATTTATTTACACATATACACACACATAACACTCATCTACTCATTGTTGAGTTAAGGGTTGAATTGTCCATCCTTGTTCTATTCTCTGTCACTATTTTTCTAACCATGCTGAACACCCTCTCTGATGATGCATTGCTGTGTGGCACGCACAAAAGTGCTTTCATCAAATGCACTAGATGGCAGTATTGTCCTGTTTAAGAGTGTCACAACATTGCTGTTTACGGCAGACCAACTGCTTTACGGTATACAAAAAAGTGACTGCTGTTGTTGTGTGTTGTCGCCACGCTGGGAGGACGTTAATGAAACTGCCTAACAATAAACCCACATAAGGAACCAAGAACTCGCCCTCCATCATTCTATAGTTATAACGTGATTGGGCAGGTACGCTTTTTTATATAGTGGAGGACCTGAGTCCGCCTGAATTTCGGGAGATTTTCGGGAGAGAATTTGTCCCGGGAGGTTTTCGGGAGAGGCGCTGAATTTCGGGAGTCTCCCGGAAAATCCGGGAGGGTTGGCAAAGTACGCTCAAGGAGGACGTTTTTGAGGGCATTTGTTCACCAGATGCTTGATTTTGATTGTGAAAGTTATAAAGTGTTTTATTTCAACCACAGTTCAGTGAAACTCTCTTAGATTAATGTGTAGAACCTCTTGTGTTTAAATATATAATATCCAATATCCTACCCTAATACCCTACTGTGCAATATTACCCTTCGAGTGCAATACGTCCGACACTGATTGTTATTTATTACTCCGGTACTCTTGTCTTGTTCTGTATATTGTACAGTATTTTGTATTTCTATAGTGTTTTGTATTGTACAGGATTGCTTATTATTTTTATTGGATAGTAGTCTGTTTATTTCAATTGTTAGTTTTTTCTTTATTACCTCTTGTGTAATTTATTTTTACCCCATATTTATTCCCACTACCGCACCTTAAATTGGAGTCCTTAATCTCGTTATATGCAAATATAATGACGATATAGTCCATTCTATTCTATATGTACTTCTAAATTGGTATCAACCACAATTTTAATTAGACTGACTAATGTTTTGGGTGATTTGGGGAATTTTTAATATTTTTGCAGTCATCATTTTGGATTACGCTCAGGGTTCATTTGCAAATATTCAATCAATCAATCAAAAATTATTTATACAGCCTTTAATCACGAGTGTCTCAAAGGGCTGCACAAGCCACAACGACATCCTCGGCTCAGATGCCACATCAGGGCAAGGAAAAAACTCAACCCAATGGGATGTCAATGAGAAACCTTGGAGGGGACCACAATGGACGTCGAGTGGACCTAGTTATTAGTATGAGAGTCCAGTCCATAGTGGATCTAGTTAATAGTGCAAGAGTCCAGTCCATAGTGGATCAAACATAATAGTGTGAGTGTCCAGTCCATAGTGGATCTAACATAATAGTGAGAGTCCAGTCCATAGTGGATCTAGCATAATAGTGTGAGAGTCCAGTCCATAGTGGATCTAACATAATAGTGTGAGAGTCCAGTCCATAGTGGATCTAACATAATAGTGAGAGTTCAGTCCATAGTGGATCTAGCATAATAGTGTGAGAGTCCAGTCCATAGTGGATCTGACATAATAGTGTGAGTCCAGTCCATAGTGGATCTAGTTAATAGTGTGAGAGTCCTGTCCGTAGTGGATCTAACATAATAGTGTGAGAGTCCAGTCCATAGTGGATCTGACATAATAGTGTGAGAGTCCAGTCCATAGTGGATCTAACATAATAGTGAGAGTCCAGTCCATAGTGGATCTAACATAATAGTGTGAGAGTCCAGTCCATAGTGGATCTAACACAATAGTGTGAGAGTCCAGTCCATAGTGGATCTATCATAATAGAGAGAGTTCAGTTCATAGTGGATCTAGCATAATAGTGTGAGAGTCCAGTCCATAGTGGATCTATCATAATAGAGAGAGTTCAGTTCATAGTGGATCTAGCATAATAGTGTGAGAGTCCAGTCCATAGTGGATCTAACATAATAGTGTGAGAGTCCAGTCCATAGTGGATCTAACATAATAGTGTGAGAGTCCAGTCCATAGTGGATCTAACATAATAGTGAGAGTTCAGTCCATAGTGGATCTAGCATAATAGTGTGAGAGTCCAGTCCATAGTGGATCTGACATAATAGTGTGAGTCCAGTCCATAGTGGATCTAGTTAATAGTGTGAGAGTCCTGTCCGTAGTGGATCTAACATAATAGTGTGAGAGTCCAGTCCATAGTGGATCTAACATAATAGTGTGAGAGTCCAGTCCATAGTGGATCTAACATAATAGTGAGAGTTCAGTCCATAGTGGATCTAGCATAATAGTGTGAGAGTCCAGTCCATAGTGGATCTGACATAATAGTGTGAGAGTCCAGTCCATAGTGGATCTAACATAATATTGTGAGAGTCCAGTCCATAGTGGATCTAACATAATAGTGTGAGAGTCCAGTCCATAGTGGATCTAACATAATATTGTACTGGAGCCCCAATAGAAAACGCTCTATAGCCCACATACTTTTTTGGGGGGCTCTGGGAATCACAAATAAGCCGGAGTTCTTAGAACGCAGATTTACAATCAGCAAGATAGGATGGAGCTGGACTGTTTAGTATTTTATTATATATTATATATTATATTAAAGGAAGGGGAGACCACTAGTTACATTTTGGGCAATAAAAATCCAAAGAAGGTACATTTTATGCTTAAGTTATCTGAACAAAACATACTAAATACAATATTCTCCTTAGAGCCAAGGTACGAGACGACTCGCAATCTTGGGTTGCCAGTTGTCCCTTTGCACGGATAGAAAAGTACAACTTCAGCACAATTGATAATAACTATAGCAACGGCCTTTAAGCATAAGAGTTGTGTGATCACTTACACATAATTATTCAAACAAATATCTAATAATATCTCTTATGTAATGAATTAGTTAGAATATGTATGTATGCCCATAAAGCCCTAAACTAGGCCCTAGCTGCACTTTGGACTTTATTTGCTCATTTGTTGTAAAACTCAAAAAACTAAATTACGATTTAACATCATTAATACATTAACTTTAGTGTAAAACATTAACTGCATTGCAGTTAACACAGCTTCCGTATGACCAGAGTGCCAAAGGCAATAAATACTACCAAAATAACTGCATGCAAGCTAAGTGGTAGGACATAATGTACCGGCTATTTCGGGATAGAAGAGACTTCTTTTAACATGACGCTAGCTATACGTCTCCCCTCTTCCATCTGGCCTCATGCTGCTGTCCAGACTGCCCAGGATATGTACTCTCTTGGGAGGACGACATGTTTTCTTCATATCTTAAAATGCTTTACAGCTGCTATGAAATGTGCTGTTGGCTCGTGTTTTAAGAACTTTTGCAAATGCAATAATTAGAAATCATCGAAAAAGTTAAACATGACATTTTGTTCAAACTTCAACTTTTACTTGGACATGCACACGTACTCATGCATAGTGGCCCACGTAGGACCTGTTCAACGAGGCTCCCAAGTAACAGGCGCGAAATAGGGTGTGCAACTTATAAAGTTGTGCACATAAGGGTGCATATCGCCCCATTTAAATGAGGTTTTTGCATGCCATGGAGACACTCATTTCCCGCTCCAACCTGTGGCGTCTGTGTCCTGGAACAACACAAAACTCATCCATACCGCCTTTTCTTGGAAGCCAATCTCGATAACCTATTTTTTAGTACCCTGAAGAAGTTTTGCAAAAAAAACCACTGGCAGCTGCGATGGTGCGCTGCAATCCAGGCGCAAAAAAATGCATGTTGCAAGAAGTTGTTTTTTTCTTATATGTGTCAGGCTTGGTCTAAAATAGGACTCAGATGCAGAGTATACGGTATATTTAATATGGATGACCACTGCAACATTACACAGTTTGAACAGTGAATATCCATCCATCCATCCATCTTCTTCCGCTTATTCGAGGCCGGGTCGCGGGGGCAGCAGCCTAAGCAGGGAAGCCCAGACTTTCCTCTCCCCAGCCACTTCGTCCAGCTCCTCCCGGGGGATCCCGAGGCGTTCCCAGGCCAGCCGGGAGACATAGTCTTCCCAACGTGTCCTGGGTCTTCCCCGTGGACTCCTACCGGTCGGACGTGCCCTAAACACCTCCCGAGGGAGGCGTTCGGGTGGCATCCTGACCAGATGCCCGAACCACCTCATCTGGCTCCTCTCGATGTGGAGGAGCAGTGGCTTTACTTTGAGCTCCCCCCGGATGGCAGAGCTTCTCACCTTATCTCTAAGGGAGAGCCCCGCCACCCGACGGAGGAATCTCATTTCGGCCACCTGTACCCGTGATCTTGTCTTTTCGGTCATCACCCAAAGCTCATGACCATAGGTAAGGATGGGAACGTAGATCGACCGGTAAATTGAGAGCTTTGCCTTCCGGCTCAGCTCCTTCTTCACCACAACGGATCGATACAGCGTCCGCATTACTGAAGACGCCGCACCGATCCGCCTGTCAATCTCACGATTCACTTTTCCCTCACTCGTGAACAAGACTCCCAAGTACTTGAACTCCTCCACTTGGGGCAGGGTCTCCTCCCCAACCCGGACATGGCACTCCACCCTTTTCCGGGCGAGAACCATGGACTCGGACTTGGAGGTGCTGATTCTCTTCCCAGTCGCTTCACACTCGGCTGCGAACCGATCCAGTGAGAGCTGAAGATCCTGGCCAGATGAAGCCATCAGGACCACATCATCTGCAAAAAGCAGAGACCTAATCCTGTAGCCACCAAACCGGATCCCCTCAACGCCCTGACTGCGCCTAGAAATTCTGTCCATAAAAGTTATGAACAGAATCGGTGACAAAGGGCAGCCTTGGCTGAGTCCAACCCTCACTGGAAACCAGTCCGACTTACTACCGGCAATGCGGACCAAGCTCTGGCACTGAGCATACAGGGAGCGGACTGCCACAATCAGACAGTCCGATACCCCGTACTCTCTGAGCACTCCCCACAGGACCTCCCGAGGGACACGGTCGAATGCCTTCTCCAAGTCCACAAAGCACATGTAGACTGGTTGGGCAAACTCCCATGCACCCTCAAGGACCCTGCCGAGAGTATAGAGCTGGTCCACAGTTCCACGACCAGGACGAAAACCACACTGTTCCTCCTGAACAGTGAATATAGGAAAATAAAACAATGTATTTTAATCAAGAAATTCTATGGTGTACCACTAGTGGTACACGCACCACAGTTACAAAATCCCTGATTTAGAACAAAAACCTGAGATCACAGTGGCTGCTACATTTAAATTGTTTTGATTTAGCCACAGGAGACATAAAACGCATTAAGCTCCGTTCGACAGTTTGTTGTATCACATGCTCTGATTATATGCTATCTTTGCAGCAGTATCCCCTGCAAGGCTGTTTGATAGTGGATGGGCTCCACATTATCTCGATTGTAGCTCCATTTGCATTACAGACATAATTATCTGCATGTATCAGATAAGCACTGTAATCAGCTTTAGCTGGGCGACAGGCTCGCGGTTTGCCGTGTTTAACAAGGGACTCAGCATGGTATCGTCAAATAATCAGCTTGTCAGCTACAGACAAGAGGAGGATCGCACCTTATGGAAATAACCGGTGAAAAATATATATGTTTGTATTTGTGTACTGCTCAGATGAATATTCAAAGACACTATATAAGAGCCAGCATGGAAACAAAATGGGCATTTTGGCGTGAGTAATAGTCCCCACACTGACAGTGGGCTACTTAAAAGACACATTGATACGCTTTTGGTGATAATCCAGTAAAAATAAATAATTGCATATGGATGTTACATTGCAGCATCGCGTGGACATCGGGGGCGGTACCTCTGGATTGGCAGACCGGGGTAGTGGTTCCTCTCTTTAAGAAGGGGAACCGGAGGGTGTGTTCTAACTATCGTGGGATCACACTCCTCAGCCTTCCCGGTAAGGTCTATTCAGGTGTACTGGAGAGGAGGCTACGCCGGATAGTCGAACCTCGGATTCAGGAGGAACAGTGTGGTTTCCGTCCTGGTCGTGGAACTGTGGACCAGCTCTATACTCTCGGCAGGGTCCTTGAGGGTGCATGGGAGTTTGCCCAACCAGTCTACATGTGCTTTGTGGACTTGGAGAAGGCATTCGACCGTGTCCCTCGGGAAGTCCTGTGGGGAGTGCTCAGAGAGTATGGGGTATCGGACTGTCTGATTTTGGCGGTCCGCTCCCTGTATGATCAGTGTCAGAGCTTGGTCCGCATTGCCGGCAGTAAGTCGGACACGTTTCCAGTGAGGGTTGGACTTCGCCAAGGCTGCCCTTTGTCACCGATTCTGTTCATAACTTTTATGGACAGAATTTCTAGGCGCAGTCAAGGCGTTGAGGGGATCTGGTTTGCTGGCTGCAGGATTAGGTCTCTGCTTTTTGCAGATGATGTGGTCCTAATGGCTTCATCTGGCCAGGATCTTCAGCTCTCGCTGGATCAGTTCGCAGCCGAGTGTGAAGCGACTGGGATGAGAATCAGCACCTCCAAGTCCTAGTCCATGGTTCTCGCCCGGAAAAGGGTGGAGTGCCATCTCCGGGTTGGGGAGGAGACCCTGCCCCAAGTGGAGGAGTTCAAGTACCTCGGAGTCTTGTTCACGAGTGAGGGAAGAGTGGATCGTGAGATCGACAGGCGGATTGGTGCGGCATCTTCAGTAATGCGGATGCTGTATCGATCCGTTGTGGTGAAGAAGGAGCTGAGCCGGAAGGCAAAGCTCTCAATTTACCGGTCGATCTACGTTCCCATCCTCACCTATGGTCATGAGCTTTGGGTTATGACCGAAAGGACAAGATCACGAGTACAAGCGGCCGAAATGAGTTCCGGTGGCATCCTGACCAGATGCCCGAACCACCTCATCTGGCTCCTCTCGATGTGGAGGAGCAGCGGCTTTACTTTGAGCTCCCCCCGGATGGCAGAGCTTCTCACCCTATCTCTAAGGGAGAGCCCCGCCACCCGGCGGAGGAAACTCATTTCGGCCGCTTGTACCCGTGATCTTGTCCTTTCGGTCATAACCCAAAGCTCATGACCATAGGTGAGGATGGGAACGTAGATCGACCGGTAAATTGAGAGCTTTGCCTTCCGGCTCAGCTCCTTCTTCACCACAACGGATCGATACAGCGTCCGCATTACTGAAGACGCCGCACCGATCCGCCTGTCGATCTCACGATCCACTCTTCCCTCACTCGTGAACAAGACTCCAAGGTACTTGAACTCCTCCACTTGGGGCAAGATCTCCTCCCCAACCCGGAGATGGCACTCCACCCTTTTCCGGGCGAGAACCATGGACTCGGACTTGGAGGTGCTGATTCTCATCCCAGTCGCTTCACACTCGGCTGCGAACCGATCCAGGGAGAGCTGAAGATCCTGGCCAGATGAAGCCATCAGGACCACATCATCTGCAAAAAGCAGAGACCTAATCCTGCAGCCACCAAACCAGATCCCCTCAACGCCTTGACTGCGCCTAGAAATTCTGTCCATAAAAGTTATGAACAGAATCGGTGACAAAGGGCAGCCTTATATAGCCAATATTCCCATTGAGATTAATCAATTTGCAATAATTTGTCGCAGAGTCAGTCTATTTATGTACAGTGTTTCGGATTTATCCAGATCTTTGCATTATGAGCTTAGCTGGGATACCGGCTTGTTTTATTAATAGATATTAGCACATTCATCCGTAACCAGCTTTGGCTTACCATATGGGGGGGATGGCATGGCGCGGTTGGGAGAGCGGCCGTGCCAGCAACCTGAGGGGTTCCTTAGGGGTGTAACTGTACTTGTATTTGTATTGAACCGTTTCGGTACGGGGGTTCCGGTTCCGTTCGGAGGTGTACCGAACGAGTTTCCACAAGGACGTATTAAGTAGCGTAACGCACGTTGTGTAAACAATGCTAGCAGCTAACGGGCTAGGATAGACTGACCATACGTCCTCTTTTCACCGGACATGTCCTCTTTTGCGGAGCTGTCAGGGCGGAGTTTCTTAAATGCCTCAAATGTCCGGAATTTTGAGTTAGGGTTGCGTGTATTTTCAATGTACGTTCAGGGTTAAGAAGGGGTTAAAAACAAAACAAACAGCAGCATTGGTGAGGGAGGGGCAGAGACAGAGAGAGAGAGAGAGAGAGAGTTATGATAAACGCGCATGCGTCGCCAGGCTCTGCTTTTTATCCATAGATTTATCACATTTAATTTTTTATTATCTATAGCAGGGGTGTCAAAAGTGTGCCCCGGAGGCCATTTGCGGCCCACAGCTAATGTTTTAAAGGCCCACGGCACATTCTAAAAACACTATTAAAATAATGTTATTATGAATTATTGACCTATCCAAGGTTCCCATTACTTCACATCAAATATTCCACTAAGAAAAATATTTTTGTTGGAAGATTTTACAAATTTGGTAAATAAATAACCCAAAAATTATATTTTGTTGTTTTCTTACTGTACCGAAAATGAACCGAACCGTGACTTCTAAACCGAGGTATGTACCGAACCGAAATTTTTGTGTACCGTTACACCCCTAGGGTTCCTGGTTCGATCCCCGCCTTCTACCAACGTCATCACGTCCCTTGTGTCCTTGAGCAAGACACTTCACCCTTGCTCCTGATTGGTTAGGGCCTTGCATGGCAGCTCCCGCCATGAGTGTGTGTGAATGTGTGTGTGAATGGGTGAATGTGGAAATAGTGTCAAAGGGCTTTGAGTACCTTGAAGGTAGGGATGTCCCGATCCGATATTTGGATCGGATCGGCCGCCGATATTTGCAAAATAATGCGTATCGGCAAGGCATGGGAAAATGCCGATCCAGATCCAGTTTAAAAAAAAACTCCGGTCCGTGTTTTCCAACGCACCGATTTAAATAATACATTCCACTTTTCTGCTGCTCCGTAATTTCCGTTCCGCATTTTCCAGCACACCTTCAACTGTGGATTCTCACGCAGTTGCTTTTAGCTGCTGGCATTACACGACAGGCTCTTCTCACTCTTTCCTGTGTCTCCCTCTCACAGACAGCGAGCGCACCTTCTTACACACGTCACATACTGTCACGTCATACGTCACGACATACGTCACATACGTATACGCCCTCTCCCAGCAGAGAGCGAGGTAGCAGCATGGCTAACGTTAGCTGTGATGCTAGCGCCAGCCGCTAAGGTGCGCGCCTGCTCAAGCGTCCTCTGCGCACGGCAAATCTATGCCACGCACAAAATCAAATAATAAAATAAGCGCATAACAATTTTCGACACACGGATACGACAGAGAAAACAGTTTTCGTCATCATTGTTCAAATATTGTAAGGTCTGTCGAGACGCTTATCTCCATTCGGTGCCACACGTCCACACCATCAAAATGCCGAGGCAAAAATTTCCACATCAACACCGTATGAAAAAAATAGTGATTTTTTTTTAGTTGTGATTTCCTTCTCTGCATGGAAGTTTAAAAGTAGCATATATTAATGCAGTATGAAGAAGAATGTTTTAATGTAGACATGCAAGCCTTGAAAGAACATTTTGAAAATCAAGACTACATTTCCTGCAAATGGGTGCATTTCTACCCTATATTTTAACTTTAGATTTATTCTCATATCAAACTCTTTTAGTTGTCTTTTTGACACTTACATCCGGCGCCCCCCTCCACACCCTCGATTATAAATAATGTAAATAATTCAATGTGATTATCTTGTGTGATGACTGTATTATGATGATAGTATATATCTGATAGTATATATCTGTATCATGAATCAATTTAAGTGGACCCTGATTTAAACAAGTTGAAAAACGTATTCGGGTTTTACCATTTAGTGGTCAATTGTACGGAATATGTACTTCACTGTGCAACCTACTAATAAAAGTCTCAATCAATCAATCAAAACACATAGAATCATCATACTGCTGTGATTATATGCATCAAGTGTTCATTCAAGGCTAAGGCAAGATATCGAGATATATATCGTGTATCGCAATATGGCCTTAAAATATCGCAATATTAAAAAAAGGCCATATCGCCCAGCCCTAGTTTCAATGATGCCATTTCTGTTTGTCATGTATCATTTTGTCTATTTTGTGTTTATCCTTGAATAAACAGGTCAGTTTCTTGTTACCAACCATTGTGTATTATTCAAACTCCCCTAATTCAGCTGGCTAGTTGTTATCAAGAGTACTAAAACCCTTTTCAACATGATTCTGACAACTAAGTAGGCTAAATAACTTTAAACTTTAATACATGCTCGGATAGGCCATTATTGGTCAGTATCGGTATCGGATCGGAAGTGCAAAAACTATATCGTATCGGATCAGAAGTGCAAAAGCCTGGATCGGGACATTCCTACTTGAAGGTAGAAAAGCGCCATACAGGTATAACCCATTTTACCATTTTGATATACTATTTCCAGGGTTCAATCTCCTGAATTTGAACATGTCGACTGAAGACATTCTCTTGGTGTTTTGCGAGGCTGGACGTGCCATGGATCTGACCCAGACAGCCAGGTGCTTACTTCCATGTTAAACCTCTCTGGGGATTGAGACATAAAGCAAGGCACCATGTTGTGTTTGCTTTGTTAAGTCCCGGGGGCCCGGCCGACCAGCTTCATTTATCAGGAGTGTTTGCACAAAGGGCAGTTTGGAATATTCACTCAACACAGGACACAAAGCAGCTGGACAAAGGATTGGAAGGAACAGACGGTTTTTTTTGGTTTTATTTTTTTATAGATGTAATATAATCAACTACTTCCTCAAGACATTGTTCCCATTCTCATTTTATAGCTCAAACTCTGCATGTATTGCAATCAATCCATCGGAATTTAACATAAATGTTGAACACAAGCACTTATTAAGGCAAGGGTGTCAAACGTACGGCCCGAGGGCCGGATCAGGCCCGGGAACAGGTTTTATCCGGTCATGATCCGTGGTCTGGATCATGTAGGTAGGTAGGTAGGTCTTTATTGTCATTGCACAAGTACAACAAAACTTTGTTTTCAGCACAAACCCGTTCAAGATGAGACAAACAAACAGTGTACAGGGTTACAGAACAGGAATGCTGATGGGTTGCCACAAAGTGCCCTGTAAAAGATGGAAAAAAGGTAAAACGCTGGGGAAGGATGAGTAAAAAAAATACAATCTAGACTGGGCTCCTAAGGGGGCCCAGTCTGGAGTGGGAAAAAACCTCCATAGCAAAGCACATATACATATTACAACGTACATCTCGAAATATCTAGCAACAGAGGGAAGGGAGTGCGAGGTCATGATGATAGGCCGCAGCGCTGAGGCGCTGACCATGCATTCATCACCCCTATGGGATTTGCGTCGAGGGCGTTGGGTGTGTATGCCATCCATCCATCCATCTTCTTCCGCTTATCCGAGGTCGGGTTGCGGGGGCAGCAGCCTAAGCAGGGAAGCCCAGATTTCCCTCTCCCCAGCCACTTTGTCCAGCTCCTCCCGGGGGATCCCGAGGCGTTCCCAGGCCAGCCGGGAGACATAGTCTTCCCAACGTGTCCTGGGTCTTCCCCGTGGCCTCCTACCGGTCGGACGTGCCCTAAACACCTCCCGAGGGAGGCGATCGGGTGGCATCCTGACCAGATGCCGGAACCACCTCATCTGGCTCCTCTCGATGTGGAGGAGCAGCGGCTTTACTTTGAGCTCCCCCCGGATGACAGAGCTTCTCACCCTATCTCTAAGGGAGAGCCCTGCCACCCGGCGGAGGAAACTCATTTCGGCCGCTTGTACCCGTGATCTTGTCCTTTCGGTCATAACCCAAAGCTCATGACCATAGGTGAGGATGGGAACGTAGATCGACCGGTAAATTGAGAGCTTTGCCTTCCGGCTCAGCTCCTTCTTCACCACAACGGATCGATACAGCGTCCGCATTACTGAAGATGCCGCACCGATCCGCCTGTCGATCTCACGATCCACTCTTCCCTCACTCGTGAACAAGACTCCGAGGTACTTGAACTCCTCCACTTGGGGCAGGGTCTCCTCCCCAACCCGAAGATGGCATTCCACCCTTTTCCGGGCGAGAAAGAGGTGTGTATGTGTGCCGTATATTTTTTGTGGATGCATGTTTGTGTTTTTTGCCCCGTAGTGTGTCTCTGTTCCGCGGCCTTGGTGTTCTTGCCAGTCAGTCCAAAGTCAACGACAACAGGTGTGTGTCCATGAGAGACAAGAAGGGAGTTTGTTGTGTCTTTGCCGCACTGTCCTTCGGGAGAGTCTCGATGCCAGGGAAACAATCCAAGTTAGAATGTTTTGTATGCGAGTGAAAATAAAATGAGCTTTTCACTCTAAATTGTCTATGACTGGTCCTGAAGCATCGCGTGGACATCGGGGGCGGTACCTCTGGATTGGCAGACCGGGGTGGTGGTTCCTCTCTTTAAGAAGGGGAACCGGAGGGTGTGTTCTAACTATCGTGGGATCACACTCCTCAGCCTTCCCGGTAAGGTCTATTCAGGTGTACTGGAGAGGAGGCTACGCCGGATAGTCGAACCTCGGATTCAGGAGGAACAGTGTGGTTTTCGTCCTGGTCGTGGAACCGTGGACCAGCTCTATACTCTCGGCAGGGTCCTTGAGGGTGCATGGGAGTTTGCCCAACCAGTCTACATGTGTTCTGTGGACTTGGAGAAGGCATTCGACCGTGTCCCTCGGGAAGTCCTGTGGGGAGTGCTCAGAGAGTATGGGGTATCGGACTGTCTGATTTTGGCGGTCCGCTCCCTGTATGATCAGTGTCAGAGCTTGGTCCGCATTGCCGGCAGTAAGTCGGACACGTTTCCAGTGAGGGTTGGACTCCGCCAAGGCTGCCCTTTGTCACCGATTCTGTTCATAACTTTTATAGACAGAATTTCTAGGTGCAGTCAAGGCGTTGAGGGGATCTGGTTTGGTGGCTGCAGGATTAGGTCTCTGCTTTTTGCAGATGATGTGGTCCTGATGGCTTCATCTGGCCAGGATCTTCAGCTCTCGCTGGATCGGTTCGCAACCGAGTGTGAAGCGACTGGGATGAGAATCAGCACCTCCAAGTCCGAGTCCATGGTTCTCGCCCGGAAAAGGGTGGAATGCCATCTTCGGGTTGGGGAGGAGACCCTACCCCAAGTGGAGGAGTTCAAGTACCTCGGAGTCTTGTTCACGAGTGAGGGAAGAGTGGATCGTGAGATCGACAGGCGGATCGGTGCGGCGTCTTCAGTAATGCGGACGCTGTATCGATCCGTTGTGGTGAAGAAGGAGCTGAGCCGGAAGGCAAAGCTCTCAATTTACCGGTCGATCTACGTTCCCATCCTCACCTATGGTCATGAGCTTTGGGTTATGACCGAAAGGACAAGATCACGGGTACAAGCGGCTGAAATGAGTTTCCTCCGCCGGGTGGCAGGGCTCTCCCTTAGAGATAGGGTGAGAAGCTCTGTCATCCGGGGGGAGCTCAAAGTAAAGCCGCTGCTCCTCCACATCGAGAGGAGCCAGATGAGGTGGTTCGAGCATCTGGTCAGGATGCCACCCAATCACCTCCCTCGGGAGGTGTTTAGGGCACGTCCGACCGGTAGGAGGCCACGGGAAAGACCCAGGACACGTTGGGAAGACTATGTCTCCCGGCTGGCCTGGGAACGCCTCGGGATCCCCCGGGAGGAGCTGGACGAAGTGGCTGGGGAGAGGGAAGTCTGGGCTTCGCTGCTTAGGCTGCTTCCCCCGCGACCCGACCTCGGATAAGCGGAAGAAGATGGATGGATGGATGGATGGTCCTGAAGAGGCAGACAGTCCGATGTGATCCAAAATCACAAATGTCCACAGTTCTTCCCGCATCCTCCAATCATTTGTGGCATAACATAATGTTGAGAGTCCAGATGTTTTGTGTTTTCTGTTAGTTTTGGACTCCTTTAGTTCCTGTTAGTGCACCTTCTGAGTTTGTTACCATAGCTACTTATTAGTTTCACCTGCCTCTGGTTAGTGGTCCCACCCTCAGCTGCTGTCAACCACTAATCAGAGAGCTATTTAGTCACCTTGCTCTCCACGCTCAGTCTGGCGTCATTGTTCGCTTCATGTCTGGTTTCATGCTAAAGTATTTGCTACACACACCTGTCACGTAAGTTCTAAAAAGTCCTTAGTCTATGCTAAGTGTTAACTTTTGTTTCAAGTGCGATCAGCGCCTTGTGCCTTCGCCTTGTTTTCCATTTTTGTACCCTTTTGAGTTCCGAGATTAAAATATGTTCCTACCTGCAAGTCCTGTCCAGAGTGATCCGTTTGCACCCCGGGGGAACAAACCTCGCAGCAAGCTTCGACCCCCCTGCTGTGACAGCGGGGTTTTTGATTGATTGATTGAGACTTTTAATAGTAGGTTGCACAGTGAAGTACATATTCTGTACAATTGACCACTAAATGGTAACACCCGAATAAGTTTTTCAACTTGTTTAAGTCGGGGTCCACTTAAATTGATTCATGATTCAGATATATACTATCATCATAATACAGTCATCACACAAGATAATCATCAGGGTGTATACATTGAATTATTTACATTATTTACAATTCGGGGTTTGGAGGGGGGGGGGGGGGGGTTAGGCATGGTTGTTATCATCAGTCATCAACAATTGAGAACAGAGAAATAAATATTGAAACGGTGTAGGTTTGACTTGGTAGGATATGGACAGCAAGTAGTGGACATAGAGAGAGACAGAGAGATCAGAAGGCATAAGAAAAAGTATCTACATTTGATTGTTTACATTTGATTATTAACAATCCGGGGAGGGTGTTAGTTTAGGGTTGAAGTTGCCTGGAGATTTTCTTCTATTGCGGTTTTGAAGGAGGATAGAGATGCCCTTTCTTTTACACCTGTTGGGAGTGCATTCCATATTGATGTGGCATAGAAAGAGAATGAGTTAAGACCTTTGTTAGATGGGAATCTGGGTTTAACGTGCTTAGTGGAGCTCCCCCTGGTGTTGTGGTTATGACGGTCATTTACGTTAAGAAAGTAGTTTGACATGTACTTCGGTATCAGGGAGGTGTAGCGAATTTTATAGACCAGGCTCAGTGCAAGTTGTTTTACTCTGTCCTCCACCCTGAGCCAGCCCACTTTGGAGAAGTGGGTAGGAGTGAGGTGTGATCTGGGGTGGAGGTCTAGAAGTAACCTGACTAGCTTGTTCTGGGATGTTTGGAGTCTAGATATGAGGGTTTTGGAGGTGCTAGGGTACCAGGAGGTGCATGCGTAATCGCTAAAAGGTTGAACGAGAGTTCCCTCATGATGCTTTTGTTGACCAGAGAGTAGATTCTATAGAGTAGGGGTGCTCATCACGTCGATCGCGAGCTACCGGTCGATCTCGGAGGGTGTGTCAGTCGATCACCAGCCAGGCATTAAAAAAATTGTCCTAAAAATGAGCGATCATAAATCTTCACTATGACGTCACTTCCGTCACTTGATTGACATTCACGGCACCCGAGGGTCTTCTGAGATGACGCTGGCTGCTGCCAGATCATTAAAATTACCGACTGGAAGGCGAGAAACACTTTATTTCAACAGACTCTGGCGCCGTACCTGTCGTCAAAACTCCAACGACCGACTGCACAGTTGCACAGTTGCGCTAACAAAATAAGAGTCTCAGAAAGCTGGCGTGCACAAGCTAGCAAGCTACGGAGTTTGCCGACAATGTATTTCTTGTAAAGTGTATACAAAGGAGTACGGAAGCTGGACAAATAAGATGCCAAAAACCAACCACTTTCATGTGGTATTGGACAGAAAGGAGGACTTTTTTTCTCCTCCAGTCGAAAATGCGGACCTTATCAGCACCACTGTCTGATTCCAATCAATGCAAGTCATCAGAATCAGGTAATACACCAACTTATATTCTTGTCTTCATGAAAGAAAGGAATCTATATGTGTTAAACATGCTTGTATTATCTTTAAACACCTTTAACTTGTTAACAATATTAACTATATGTGTTAAACATGCTTGTATTATCTTTAAACACCTTTAAGTTGTTAACAATATTAACTATATGTATTAAACATTATTGTATTATCATTAAACACCTTTAATTTATTAACAATATTAACTATGTGTTAAACATGCTTGTATTATCTTTAAACACCTTTAACTTGTTAACAATATTAACTATATGTGTTAAACATGCTTGTATTATCATTAAACACCTTTAACTTGTTAACAATATTAACTATATGTGTTAAACATGCTTGTATTATCTTTAAACACCTTTAACTTGTTAACAATATTAACTATATGTGTTAAACATGCTTGTATTATCTTTAAACACCTTTAAGTTGTTAACAATATTAACTATATGTGTTAAACATGCTTGTATTATCTTTAAACACCTTTAACTTGTTAACAATATTAACTATATGTGTTAAACATGCTTGTATTATCTTTAAACACCTTTAAGTTGTTAACAATATTAACTATGTGCATTAAACATTATTGTATTATCATTAAACACCTTTAATTTATTGACAATATTAACTGTGTTAAACATGCTTGTATTATCATTAAACACCTTTAACTTATTAACAATATTAACTATATGTGTTAAACATGCTTGCATTATCTTTAAACACCTTTAACTTGTTAACAATATTAACTATATGTGTTAAACATGCTTGCATTATCATTAAACACCTTTAACTTGTTAACAAAAACATATATTTCATAAATAAGTAAATATAAATGATATATATGAATGAGGTAGATCCCCACGACTTGTTCAATTGAAAAGTAGCTCGCCTGCAGAAAAAGTGTGAGCACCCCTTGCTCTAGAGTCATCTCGTTCGTTGTTTGACCTTTTTGATTACCTTGGTTGCCATTTTATCACAGGAAAGAGTAGCCTCTAGAATGGAACCTAGGCAGGTGACCTCATCTTTCCTGGTGATAACAATGTCACCCACTTTTTTTGAGCGAGTTGGCTAAGTATAAAAATGAGCGGAAATGTTTGAATGAAAGAAACTGCTGTTCTATATGTGTCCACTAGATGTCGCAATAGCAATGGTAGATTATGCTACAAATAAACCACATGATATCAGTGCACCAGTTGAGGAAAATGAGCAAACGACATAAACAACATCCTGTCATTTCAATCAATCAATCAATGTTTACTTATATAGCCCTAAATCACGAGTGTCTCAAAGGGCTGCACAAGCCACAACAACATCCTCGGCTCAGATCCCACATCAGGGCAAGGAAAAACTCAACCCGATGGGACAATGAGAAACCTTGGATGGGAACCGCAGATGTGGGGAACCACATACATGGCTTTTTAAAGAAATACAAATTGTGTGGGATAAAAGACACTGACCTAAGCTGTGCTAAATGCAAACTGTGCTGTAAAACATTTGACATTTTCAAATATGGACGAGGCAGTGCTCGTTAGCCACTTGTAGGGAGACAAGCGTCGATGTGTACCCACTAGAGATGCGCGGTTTGCGGGCACAACCGCGGAGTCCGCGGATAATCCGCGGATCGGGCGGATGAAATTTAAAAAAATTAGATTTTATCCGCGGGTCGGGTCGGGTCGGGTGGTTGAAATTAAAAAAAAATTAGATTTTAAATAGATTCAGGCGGGTGGCAGTTAAACCAATTCGGAAATATATATACATAGTTAAATGTTGTTACCCACATACGAAAAACGAGCAGGCACCTGCTGCCCCACCGGGAGCCGTAGCTGAGGCGATCCGCGAGAAGGGCCCGACGCACGTCCAGGGTCACCACCGCGCCCACCGCACCGACACCCCGCCTCGTCCGCCTTCGCCGCGGCCGCCGTCACGCGCAGCAGGTAAGCAGCTTACCTGCCCGCCACCCCCGTGGCCGGGGGCTCGTAACAGGGGTCACTCGGCGCGCTCCGCCCGCGCAGCTTACCTGCCCGCCACCCCTGTTGCCGGGGGCGCGTAACAGGGGTCACTCCGCGCGCAGTGCGCTCACGAAAGGGGTGGGGCTCACCCTGGTTGATATAGACAGCAGGACGGTGGCCATGGAAGTCGGAACCCGCTAAGGAGTGTGTAACAACCCACCTGCCGAATCAACTAGCCCTGAAAATGGATGGCGCTGGAGCGTCGGGCCCATACCCGGCCGTCGCCGGCAGCGAGACGCGCTTGGAGGTGCGCTCAGCGCGGCTCCCATATGATTGCGCACTGGTGTGCGTCTGGGTCGTGACAGCGTGGCACGCGAATGTCTGTGCTGCATTGGATCAGTCTCCTTTCTTTAACAGGCAAAAGCTTTATAACCTCACTAATGCCTTGCATCGTCTATATTAGATATATAATGGGTGCGGGCGGGTGCGGTTCTGATCAAATGTTACATCGGGTGGATGGCGGATGGTTGACGACTTTCTGATGCGGTTGCGGATGAAATAATTGCCTATCCGCGCATCTCTAGTAGCCACAGTTTCTAGCAGCGCAATACCTGCAGGTGAGTTTATGAACGCTGATGCTGTGAGGACAGCCAGAAACACCACTACAGTTTCCATAGCAACAAAGCAGACAACTTTAGACGTTTCTGCAAAAAAAGGTCTTAAAAAGTATTTAAAGGCAAGATACTGTGGGCACCAAGGCTGCCAGGTTCAAATACCATCTTTTTATGTATTCGTTCACATTACAAAAAATTGCGATACTTACCGTATTATCCAGACTATAAGGCACACTTAAAATATATATTTTTTTCTTCTCAAAACTCAACAGTGCCAAATGTACGGAATAATTCTGGTTTTGCTTACCCGCCTCGAAGCAATTTTATTTGGTACATGGTGTAATGACACGTGTGACCAGTAGATGGCAGTCACACATGAGAGAAACGTGGAGACTGCAATATGATGGCAATATGACTCAATTTAACAACACCAGCATGTTATATGAAAACATAGAACACTACATATGCATACTTGCCAACCCTCCCGGATTTTCCGGGAGACTCTCGAAATTCAGCGCCTCTCCCGAAAACCTCCCGGGACAAATTGTCTCCCGAAAATCTCCCAAAATTCAGGCGGAGCTGGAGGCCACGCCCCTTCCAGCTCCATGCGGACCTGAGTGACGTGTCGACAGCCTGTTGTACATGCACATGTGACCCACCCATAATGTGTCACATTTTTGTGTTGATTTATTTAGTTTATTTTGTGGTTTGAATTCGTTTTTGGAGCTGTCATTACACATTTATCAGTATTCACATTGGTCAGTAGGGGGCAGTAGGGCGTTTCGCCACACCGCTTGATGGATTGTCGGCGCATTAAACGTAATGATAATGATCATTTTCCTGAGGGAACTCTCCTGAAGGAATCAATAAAGTACTATCTATCTATAGGAGTATTATTATGGTGTGTGTATAAGGTAGTATAAAGTAGTGTAAAGTTCTTACTTATATCTGTCAGTAAACTTGCCATGAAAGCACTAAAACATACCGGTGTAGTGAGTATACATTATTCACCCAAGGAACTTTAGTTATTAGAGGACGTTTTTTCACGGGACACATTTCCGGGTGTTGTTGTTGTTTCCGGATGAGGAGATGCTGCTCTGTTATTGATTGAAGTAAAGTCTGAATGTCATTAAAACAGTTAGCGCCATCTTTTGACACTTCTTCCACCCCCGTCCTTGCACGCTACACCGCTACAACAAAGATGACGGGGAGAAGACGCTGTCGAAGGTGAGCCACATAAATAAGACCGCCCACAAAACGGCGCATCCGGAAGCGACTGTCAGAAAGCGGCTTGAAAATGATGTGTAAAACATCATCTATGCAACAGTTTGACCAAAGAACCATTACATGTTATGTAGACCACAAGGAAGTCTTTTACACAGTGTGAGAGTCCAGTCCATAGTGGATCAAACATAATAGTGTGAGAGTCCAGTCCATAGTGGATATAACATAATAGTGTGAGAGTCCAGTCCATAGTGGATCTAACATAATAGTGTGAGAGTCCAGTCCATAGTGGATCTAACATAATAGTGAGAGTCCAGTCCATAGTGGATCTAACATAATAGTGAGAGTCCAGTCCATAGTGGATCTAACATAATAGTGAGAGTCCAGTCCATAGTGGATCTAACATAATAGTGAGAGTCCAGTCCATAGTGGATCTAACATAATAGTGAGAGTCCAGTCCATAGTGGGTCTAACATAATAGTGAGAGTCCAGTCCATAGTGGATCTAATATAATAGTGAGAGTCCAGTCCATAGTGGATCTAATATAATAGTGAGAGTCCAGTCCATAGTGGATCTAGTTAATAGTGAAAGTCCAGTCCATAGTGGATCTAACATAATAGTGAGAGTCCAGTCCATAGTGGATCTAACATAATAGTGAGAGTCCAGTCCATAGTGGATCTAACATAATAGTGAGAGTCCAGTCCATAGTGGATCTAACATAATATTGTGAGAGTCCAGTCCATAGTGGATCTAACATAATATTGTGAGAGTCCAGTCCATAGTGGATCTAACATAATAGTGTGAGAGTCCAGTCCATAGTGGATCTAACATAATAGTGTGAGAGTCCAGTTCATAGTGGATCTAACATAATAGTAAGAGTCCAGTCCATAGTGGATCTAACATACTAGTGAGAGTCCAGTCCATAGTGGATCTAACATACTAGTGAGAGTCCAGTCCATAGTAGATCTAACATAGTAGTGAGAGTCCAGTCCATTGTGGATCTAGTTAATAGTGAGAGTCCAGTCCATAGTGGATCTAACATAATATTGTAAGAGTCCAGTCCATAGTGGATCTAGCATTATAGTGTGAGAGTCCAGTCCATAGTGGATCTAACATAATAGTGTGAGAGTCCAGTCCATAGTGGATCTAACATAATAGTGAGAGTCCAGTCCATAGTGGATCTAACATAATAGTGAGAGTCCAGTCCATAGTGGATCTAACATAATATTGTGAGAGTCCAGTCCATAGTGAATCTAACATAATAGTGTGAGAGTCCAGTCCATAGTGGATCTAACATAATATTGAGAGTCCAGTCCATAGTGGATCTAACATAATAGTGAGAGTCCAGTCCATAGTGGATCTAGCATAATAGTGTGAGAGTCCAGTACAAAGTGGATCTAACATAATAGTGTGAGAGTCCAGTCCATAGTGGATCTAACATAATAGTGAGAGTCCAGTCCATAGTGGAGCTAACATAATAGTGTGAGAGTCCAGTCCATAGTGGATCTAACATAATAGTGAGAGTCCAGTCCATAGTGGATCTAATATAATAGTGAGAGTCCAGTCCATAGTGGATCTAACATAATAGTGAGAGTCCAGTCCATAGTGGATCTAACATAATAGTGTGAGAGTCCACTCCATAGTGGATCTAACATAATAGTGAGAGTCCAGTCCATAGTGGATCTAACATAATAGTGAGAGTCCAGTCCATAGTGGATCTAACATAATATTATGCATCCCTGTCAGTCGGGTTAAAAAAAAGTCAATATATGGTACATAAGTCTATATTTTTTGGAAAGGATACAGAATGCAAATGTGCAACAATTTTGAACATTCCGGATTCACAACAGTGATTGGTGCATAATCCAATGCATTCGGCGTGACGGACGCTAAGCCAGCTGTGCAGCAGCAGCAGCATGCCGGGTCTGGAGGTGTCTGATCCAGGCTTGGCTTGGTTGTTGACACAGCACAGCCCAAGTAAATGTCAAGCAGCATCAGATCTCCTCGTCTGCTGCTCCCTATCTTGCTCCACTGCTTCATTTCTCCATTGCCTTCTTATTGATTTAGGGCCAAATGTGGTTTCTGTAGATAGACCCTGGGCTGGCAGGTGTGGAGAGCTGTGATTTAAATAAAAGACAATCCCGGTTCAAACAGCGAGAGGAAAAAGCCCCTTGAGCAGATCAATCGTAATCCTGCATCCAAGGCACACATCAGCGAGCATATTGCAGTACAAAGATTTACATGCCCGCGGAGATCTTGTAATGTCAGCATAATAGACTGTTTTAAAAAACACTAATGTTCCCGGTTCCTCTTTGTTCCACACTAAAAACCTGATCTGTTCTCGTCTTTCATGTGTAATATTGCAGATTGTCCTTTTTGTGAACACACAAGAATATTAGCCTTTGAAAAATCAACTCGACAATGAAGGATGTGTTTTTTTATTGCCTAAGCCCAACTCAAACCGGGGGCTTGAAGAAAAAATAACACTTTTTAAAAGAACATGTACAGAGTTAATTTGGAATAGATACCATGTTTAGTCCGATTGAGTGATTTGAGGTGATTTACTGTATTTTCCGGACCATATGTCCAGAGTCCGGACCCGGGGTGGACCGCTCGCCTGTGCATTGGTTGGGAACATCTCTGCGATGGTCTCCTGCTGGCCCCACTATGGACTGGACTCTTACTATTATGTTAGATCCACTATGGACTGGACTCTCACTATTATGTTAGATCCACTATGGACTGGACTCTCACACCATTATGTTAGATCCACTATGGACTGGACTCTTACTATTATGTTAGATCCACTATGGACTGGACTCTCACACCATTATGTTAGATCCACTATGGACTGGACTCACACTATTATGTTAGATCCACTATGGACTGGACTCTCACACTATTATGTTAGATCCACTATGGACTGGACTCTCACACTATTATGTTAGATCCACTATGGACTGGACTCTCACACAATTATGTTGGATCCACTATGGACTGGACTCTCACTATTGTGTTAGATCCACAATGGACTGGACTCTCACTATTATGTTAGATCCACTATGGACTGGACTCTCACACTAGTACGTTAGATCCACTATGGACTGGACTCCCACTATTATGTTAGATCCACTATGGACTGGACTCTCACACTAGTACGTTAGATCCACTATGGACTGGACTCTCACACTAGTACGTTAGATCCACTATGGACTGGACTATCACTATTATGTTAGATCCACTATGGACTGGACTCTCACTATTATGTTAGATCCACTATGGACTGGACTCTCACACTAGTACGTCAGATCCACTATGGACTGGACTCTCACTATTATGTTAGATCCACTATGGACTGGACTCTCACTATTATGTTAGATCCACTATGGACTGGACTTTCACAATATTATGTTAGATCCACTATGGACTGGACTCTCACTATTATGTTAGATCCACTATGTACTGGACTCCCACACTATTATGTTAGATCCACTATGGACTGGACTCGCACTATTGTGTTAGATCCACTATGGACTGGACTCCCACACTAGTATCTTAGATCCACTATGGACTGGACTCTCACTATTATGTTAGATCCACTATGGACTGGACTCTCACACTATTATGTTAGATCCACTATGGACTGGACTCTCACTATTATGTTAGATCCACTATAGACTGGACTCTCACTGTTATGTGAAATCCACTATGGACTGGACTCTCACACTATTATGTTAGATCCACTATGGACTGGACTCACACTATTATGTTAGATCCACTATGGACTGGACTCTCACACTATTATGTTAGATCTACTATGGACTGGACTCTCACTATTATGTTAGATCCACTATGGCCTGGACTCTCACACTATTATGTTAGATCCACTATGGACTGGACTCTCAGTGTTTTTGGGGTAACGGGGACTGTATATATTTCCAAGTATTTCTTTATATATATATATATATATATATATATATATATATATATATATATATATATATATATATATATATATATATATATATATATATATATACTTCTTCTTACTCGTCGTCGCCATGTCTCTTCTTCGTTCTTCTGCTTCGTCTCTGTTATGTTTTTGGACATTACTACTTGCCGTAGTTTTGAAGCAATGCATGATGGGAATCCGGGTGGAAATTGGTAGAAATTCGTGAGAATGGGTGCCCCGGGAGATTTTCGAGAGGGGCACTGAAATTCGTGAGTCTTCGGGGAAAATCGGGAGGGTTGGCAAGTATGCACGTATCTCTTATGTTTGACTGCCATCCACTGGTCACACTTATCATTATACCATGTAATAATAAATTGTTTCGAGGTCGGTAAGCAAAACCAGAATTATTTCGTACATTAGTCGCACCGGGTTATAAGGCGCACTGTCGGGTTTTGAGGAAAAAAACAATGATTTTAAGTGCGCCTTATAGTCCGGAAAACAGGGTAAATAAATGGAGACAAAGCACCAGGTGTGCAGTATTAGACTTGGACAAAAGGACGGATTGTTCACCGAAGGATACAACTAACGGCGTGTTTTCTTGTGGGTGCACCTTGCATTTTGTTAGCCTGTTGTTTAGGTCGTGGAGACTCGGACAGAGCTGCAAGACTCTTTCCAGCTCCAGAGACCGACTCAAGCTTTGACGGCAAGCTGTTGAGATTCAGCGGGTAGACACATCCTTGTGGGAGCTGACATCATTAGAGCAGAGAGCAGCTCCCAGCTCCTCGTCAGCGTCAGTGGGGAGGGTCGGGGGGATAGGAAAGGGTAAAGAGTGGAAGAATGGACTGTGTTTTGAGCAGTGCAACGTCAATTGCCCTGGCAGAGCCATACCCTTAGAGGTCAGAGCTTTGGACTGTTCACACTTTCCAGGTTGGGTAGGCTTTCTCCAAGGGAGTTAATTGCATCGCAATCCTGACAAACATGAAGTCGGGGAGAACGGGCTCGGTTGTCACATTTCTTGTTTACTCTTGTCAGGGTTTCCCTTAGATTGCTGAGATACCTTTGAGGGTGGAGGTATGGTCATCATCATCATCAAAATAAGTCTGTGTTATTAGTTTATAATAACATATACATTTTTTTACATTAGATTGTTTTGCTCTATTTTTTAAATGATACTGTTTATTGTACATTGTACTTTGTTGATCATTTTTCAAGCGTCTGTAGTTAAAGTTAAAGTACCTACCTACTGTTGCGTTTTGGACCAGTTGTTCCTCCCAGGATCCAGGCTTCATCTGGCCAGGATCTTCAGCTCTCACTGGATCGGTTCGCAGCTGAGTGTGAAGCGACTGGGATGAGAATCAGCACCTCCAAGTCCGAGTCCATGGTTCTCGCCCGGAAAAGGGTGGAGTGCCATCTCCGTGTTGGGGAGGAGATCTTGCCCCAAGTGGAGGAGTTCAAGTACCTCGGGGTCTTGTTCACGAGTGAGGGAAGAGTGGATCGTGAGATTGACAGGCGGATCGGTGCGGCGTCTTCAGTAATGCGGACGCTGTATCGATCCGTTGTGGTGAAGAAGGAGCTGAGCCGGAAGGCAAAGCTCTCAATTTACCGGTCGATCTACGTTCCCATCCTCACCTATGGTCATGAGCTTTGGGTTATGACCGAAAGGACAAGATCACGGGTACAAGCGGCCGAAATGAGTTTCCTCCGCCGGGTGGCGGGGCTCTCCCTTAGAGATAGGGTGAGAAGCTCTGCGATCCGGGAGGAGCTCAAAGTAAAGCCGCTGCTCCTCCACATCGAGAGGAGCCAGATGAGGTGGTTCGGGCATCTGGTAAGGATGCCACCCGAACGCCTCCCTAGGGAGGTGTTTAGGGCACGTCCGACCGGTAGGAGGCCACGGGGAAGACCCAGGACACGCTGGGAAGACTATCTCTCCCGGCTGGCCTGGGAACGCCTCGGGATCCCCCGGGAGGAGCTGGACGAAGTGGCTGGGGAGAGGGAAGTCTGGCCTTCCCTGCTTAGGCTGCTGCCCCCGCGACCCGACCTCGGATAAGCGGAAGAAGAAGATGGATGGATGGATACAACCGCAAGGCACCGTAGTTAATTATCTCTTTTTTTAAATCTTACATTTAAAAAAAAAATGGTATTATTATACAACTAACATTTATTAACACACCACACTAAAGTACCAACAATTGTTAACGTTGTGTACAAGTATCGATTCCCAGATAGCGGTACTTTTCAATTGATATTTGTCTTAAAATTGAAGGACACATATTTTGCACAACCTTTCACTGTCACGTTCACCCACTTTCTGTCTAGACCAAAGCGCCCTAAATGTTGCTGTCCACATGAGGTACGATATTAAGGCAATGACGGAAACCAAAGCTGACATTCACTCACCACCAGCTGTCTCACTGGTCTGTTTTCTTTTCTGTGTGTGTGTTTTTTTTTTATTTGCCAACTGTGACCATTCCTTTAAGCAGTGACCACTCAGCATGGATGCATGCTGACACGTTGCCACAGTCATTGCCCAAAAAAATAACAATGTGTCGCCACGATCTCCGTATGTATACAGACAAGTAGACCGTGGTGCACTGTTTGTAGCACCACTCCATGGCAGAAACCCTCTGCAACAGTTCATAGTGTACAGAGTACCGTGGACAGAGTACCATGAACAGAGTACCGTGGACAGAGTACAGTGGACAGAGTACCGTGTACAAAGTACCATGAACAGAGTACCGTGTACAGAGTACAGTGGACAGAGTACCGTGTACAAAGTACCATGAACAGAGTACCGTGTACAGAGTACAGTGGACAGAGTACCGTGTACAAAGTACCATGAACAGAGTACCGTGTACAGCAGGGGTGCTCACACTTTTTCTGCAGGCGAGCTACTTTTCAATTGATCAAGTCGTGGGGATCTACCTCATTCATATATATAATTTACATTTACTTATTTATGAAATATATGTTTTTGTTAACAAGTTAAAGGTGTTTAATGATAATGCAAGCATGTTTAACACATATAGTTAATAGTGTTAAAAAATTAAAGGTGTTTATGTCATGACTTGGTCTTGGGTGTTTACTTTTCCGGGATGCAACGGAAAGTTGGCTCGGGCGAGACGGGAATGTAAGTACATTTTTTATTTAAAGACTATAAATACAAAAAAAAAGGATCAAACAAAAAGCGCGCACAGAGGCGGAGAATAAACTACGAAACCAAAAGACTATAGCAAAAAAAAGTACAAATGAAAAGCACGCACAGTGGCGGAGAACAAACTATGAAAAAACAAAAAGACTATAAACATGGAACAAAAACTTACTATGACAAGGGACATGAAGCAGGATATTGGAGGATGAAGAGTGTACAGAAGCATAAATGTGGAGAGGTCGTCAGAACGACAAACTGAAAAGAATGAACTTAAATACTATGGACATGATTAGTGAAGGCAGGTGCGTGACTCAAAACGTGAAACAGGTGCGTGACGTGACAGGTGAAAACTAATGGTTGCTATGGTGACAAAACAAAAGTGCACAAAAAGTCCAAAACCCAAAACGAACATGACCAAAACAAAAACATGATCACACAGACATGAGAGTTTAATAATAATACAAGTATGTTTAATGCATATAGTTAATATTGTTAACAAGTAAAAGGTGTTTAAAGATAATGCAAGCATGTTTAACACATATAGTTAATATTGTTAAAAAATTAAAGGTGTTTAATGATAATACAAGCATGTTTAATACATATAGTTAATATTGTTAACAAGTATGTTTAATACATATAGTTAATATTGTTAATAAATTAAAGGTGTTTAAAGATAATGCAAGCATGTTTAACACATAGTTAATAATGTTAATAAATTAAAGGTGTTTAATGATAATACAAGCATGTTTAATACATATAGTTAATATTGTTAACAAGTTAAAGGTGTTTAATGATAATACAAGCATGTTTAACACATAGTTAATATTGTTAAAAAAATTAAAGGTGTTTAATGATAATACAAGAATGTTTAATACATATAGTTAATATTGTTAACAACTTAAAGGTGTTTAAAGATAATACAAGCATGTTTAACACATATAGTTAATATTGTTAATAAGTTAAAGGTGTTTAAAGATAATACAAGCATGTTTGACACATAAAGTTAATATTGTTAACAAGTTAAAGGTGTTTAAAGATAATACAAGCATGTTTAACACATATAGATTCCTTTCTTTCATGAAGACAAGAATATAAGTTGGTGTATTACCTGATTCTGATGACTTGCATTGATTGGAATCAGACAGTGGTGATGATAATGTCCGCATTTTCGAATGGAGGAGAAAAAAAGTCCTCCTTTCTGTCCAATACCACATGAAAGTGGTTGGTTTTTGGCATCTTATTTGTCCAGCTTCCGTACTCCTTTGTATACACTTGACAAGAAATACATTGTCGGCAAACTCTGTAGCTTGCTAGCTTGTGCACGCCAGCTTTCTGAGACTCTTATTTTGTTAGCGCAACTGTGCAACTGTGCAGTCGGTCTTTGGAGTTTTGACGACAGGTACGGCGCCAGAGTCTGTTGAAATAAAGTGTTTCTCGCCTTCCAGTCGGTCATTTTAATGAGCTGGCAGCAGCCAGCGTCATCTCAGAAGACCCTCGGGTGCCGTGAATGTCAATCAAGTGACGAAAGTGACGTCATAGTGAAGATTTATGATCGCTCATTTTTAGGACTATTTTTTTAATGCCTGGCTGGTGATCGACTGACACCCTCCGAGATCGACCGGTAGCTCGCGATCGACGTAATGAGCACCCCTGGTGTACGGAGTACCATGAACAGAGTACCATGAACAGAGTACCGTGTACAGAGTACTGTGGACATAGTATGGCTTTTTACTGTGTTACATACACAATATGGACAGTAAAGCAGGGTCTTGACTAATGGACTCATAGCATATGAAGAAAGGGTACAAAGTACAACGTTAAGTGTATTGCAGTTATTTCCCTAAAACGATATTCTCGTGATTATGTAAGGACCACCAAAATACATTTCCGCGCCAATGCAAATTCCGACAGCACCAGTCCCTCCACCTTCGGATAATCCATGCAAATTGGAGTTTCTTGTAGGTAACGATTTTGCACGGACGGGATTACACAGGAAAGCCTTCTGTATCTCGTACGGATGACAAATGTGTGTGTCAGCCTACGATGCGGAGGTCTGGAGAAAGCATGGCTCTTGTCTGATCTTGTAGCAAGCCGACGCTGCTACATATATAATAGGACAGGGGTGCTCATTACGTCGATCGCGAGCTACCGGTCGATTTCGTAGGGTGTGTCAGTCGATCACCAGCCAGGCATTAAAAAAATAGTCCTAAAAATGAGCGATCATAAATTATGACGTCACTTTCGTCACTTGATTGACATTCACGGCACCCGAGGGTCTTCTGAGATGACGCTGGCTGCTGCCAGCTCATTAAAATTACCGACTGGAAGGCGGAGAAACACTTTATTTCAACAGACTCTGGCGGCGTACCTGTCGTCAAAACTCCAAAGACCGACTGCACAGTTGCACAGTTGCGCTAACAAAATAAGAGTCTCAGAAAGCTGGCGTGCACAAGCTAGCAAGCTACGGACTTTGCCGACAATGTATTTCTTGTAAAGTGTATACAAAGGAGTACGGAAGCTGGACAAACAAGATGCCAAAAACCAACCACTTTCATGTGGTATTGGACAGAAAGGAGGACTTTTTTCTCCTCCATTCGAAAATGCGGACGTTATCATCACCACTGTCTGATTCCAATCAATGCAAGTCATCAGAATCAGGTAATACACCAACTTATATTCTTGTCTATGTGTTAAACATGCTTGTATTATCTTTAACCACCTTTAAGTTGTTAACAATATTAACTATATGTGTTAAACATGCTTGCATTATCTTTAAACACCTTTAACTTGTTAATAATATTAATTATATGTATTAAACATACTTGTATTATCATTAAACACCTTTAATGTATTAACAATATTAACTATATGTGTTAAACATGCTTGTATTATCTTTAACCACCTTTAAGTTGTTAACAATATTAACTATCTGTGTTAAACATGCTTGTTTTATCTTTAACCACCTTTAAGTTGTTAACAATATTAACTATTTGTGTTAAACATGCTTGTATTATTTTTAACCACCTTTAAGTTGTTAACGATATTAACTATTTGTGTTAAACATGCTTGTATTATTTTTAACCACCTTTAAGTTGTTAACAATATTAACTATATGTGTTAAACATGCTTGTATTATCTTTAAACACCTTTAACTTATTAATAATATTAACTATATGTATTAAACATGCTTGTATTATCATTAAACACCTTTAACTTGTTAACAATATTAACTATATGTGTTAAACATGCTTGTATTATCTTTAAACACCTTTAACTTATTAATAATATTAACTATATGTATTAAACATGCTTGTATTATCTTTAAACACCTTTAACTTGTTAACAATATTAACTATATGTATTAAACATGCTTGTATTATCTTTAAACACCTTTAACTTGTTAACAATATTAACTATATGTATTAAACATACTTGTATTATCATTAAACACCTTTAATTTTTTAACAATATTAACTATATGTATTAAACATTCTTGCATTATCATTAAACACCTTTAACTTGTTAACAAAAACATATATTTCATAAATAAGTAAATGTAAATTATATATATGAATGAGGTAGATCCCCACGACTTGATCAATTGAAAAGTAGCTCGCCTGCAGAAAAAGTGTGAGCACCCCTGTAATAGGATATCAGAAATGATTCTGTACATTAGGCGTTATAAGGCGCACTGTCGAGTTTTGAGAAAATGAAAGGATTTTAAGTGCGCCTTATAGTCCGGAAGATACAGTAGTCAATTGATAATGACACAGTCAAAATACTACACCATATACATTTTTAATAAATAAGCTGACAGTTCTTGTTCAACCTTCTAAACTTAGACACCACTGAGACAATTTTATGATGTTACATGTTCTATGCCTGTAATGTGTTGCCTAAAGTGACATGTTCTATGCCTGTAATGTTCGCCCAAAAGCTTCGTTTGCTTGTTAATTAAAACGCACTCTGATGTCCCTCCTGTGGGCTTATTCAATCAATATTATCCTCGTTAACACGGCCAACACCATCATTTTATGGCAAATTAATCCTCAATTGAAGGAGTGTACATTGTCAGCGGCAGCATCTTTCACGTTATCTACCATCGGGAATAGGCTTGGATGCACACACACACACACACACACACACACACACACACACACACACACACACACACACAGCTTAACAGAAGGGGAATATTATCACCAGACCTATGTAAGCGTCAATATATACCTTGATGTTGCAGAAAAAAGACCATATATTTTTTTAACCGATTTCCGAACTCTAAATGGGTGAATTTTGGCGAATTAAATGCCTTTCTAGGCGTTACATCGGGAAGCAATCCGCCATTTTCTCAAACATCGAGTCAAATCAACTCTGTTATTTTCCGTTTTTTTCGACTGTTTTCCGTACCTTGGAGACATCATGCCTCGTCGGTGTGTTGTCAGAGGGTGTAACAACACGAACAGGGACGGATTCAAGTTGCACCAGTGGCCCAAAGATGCCAAAGTGGCGAGAAATTGGACGTTTGTTCCGCACACTTTACCGACGAAAGCTATGCTACGACAGAGATGGCAAGAATGTGTGGATATCCTGCGACACTCAAAGCAGATGCATTTCCAACGATAAAGTCAAAGAAATCTGCCGCCAGACCCCCATTGAATCTGCCGGAGTGTGTGAGCAATTCAGGGACAAAGGACCTCGGTAGCACGGCAAGCAATGGCGGCAGTTTGTTCCCGCAGACGAGCGAGCTAAACCCCCTATCGACCCTAGCTTCTAGAGATGCGCGGATAGGCAATTATTTCATCCGCAACCGCATCAGAAAGTCGTCAACCATCCGCAATCCACCCGATCTAACATTTGATCAGAACAACATCCGCCCGCCATCCGCCCGCACCCGCCCGTTGTTATATATCTAATATAGACGATGCAAGGCATTAGTGAGGTTATAAAGCTTTTGCCTGTTAAAGAAAGGAGACTGATCCAATGCAGCACAGACATTCGCGTGCCACGCTGTCACGACCCAGACGCACACCAGTGCGCAATCATATGGGAGCCGCGCTGAGCGCACCTCCAAGCGCGTCTCACTGCCGGCGACGGCCGGGTATATGGGCCCGACGCTCCAGCGCCATCCATTTTCAGGGCTAGTTGATTCGGCAGGTGGGTTGTTACACACTCCTGAGCGGGTTCCAACTTCCATGGCCACCGTCCTAGCTGCTGTCTATATCAACCAGGGTGAGCCCCACCCCTTTCGTGAGCGCACTGCGCGCGGAGTGACCCCTGTTACGCGCCCCCGGCAACGGGGGTGGCGGGCAGGTAAGCTGCGCGGGCGGATCGAGCGCGCGGAGTGACCCCTGTTACGAGCCCCCGGCCACGGGGGTGGCGGGCAGGTAAGCTGCTTACCTGCTGCGCGTGACGCCGGCCGCGGCGAAGGCGGACGAGGCGGGGTGTCGGTGCGGTGGGCGCGGTGGTGACCCTGGACGTGCGTCGGGCCCTTCTCGCGGATTGCCTCAGCTACGGCTCCCGGAAGGGGCCTCGGTCCCGGACCCCGGCGAGACGTCCCTTCTCCGCTCCGTAAAAGTGTCCATCTCTTTTTCTTTTTTTTCTTCTGTTGTGGCATATGCTGCAGGTGCCTGCTCGTTTTTCGTATGTGGGTAACAACATTTAACTATGTATATATATTTCCGAATTGGTTTAACTGCCACCCGCCTGAATCTATTTAAAATCTTTTTTTTTTTTATTTCAACCGCCCGACCCGACCCGACCCGCGGATAAAATCTTTTTTTTTTTATTTCATCCGCCCGATCCGCGGATAATCCGCGGACTCCGCGATTGTGCCCGCAAACCGCGCATCTCTAATATATATATATGGATTACTTGACTTGGTGAATTCTAGCTGTAAATATACTCCTCCCCTCTTAGCCACGCCCCCTCCCCCGCCCCCACCCCACCCCGACCACGCCCCCACCTCCCGAAATCGGAGGTCTCAAGGTTGGCAAGTATGCTTGAAGATGATGTGTAAAGCATCCTCTAATGCAACATTTTGACCAAAGACCCACCATTACATGTTATGTAGACCACAAGGAATTGTTTTAAATGTAGACCAAAAAAAATCATACAGTGACCCCTTTAAGTGAAATAAGTTTTTCCCTCCAGTACCGACAACAAGAGTTCTGACTCACAGATGGGTTATGGGCCCCTGAAGCACACAAATCAATATAGCGCCGTCAGCACATGTGCACCCCCCATCCCCATCTGAAGTTTGCCAAGGAATGACTCAGGGAAGGCTTGGGAAAACACAAGATCTTGGAAGTAGCCAATCCAGTCTCCAGACCTTAATCCCATCGAACATCTGCGGAGGTAGCCCCAAAACCTCAAGTTGCCAAGCAACAGCCTTAAAAATCCTCAGGCTTTTCAAAAAGTATCTTTAAAGAGGGGGGTGGAATCCCTTAAATCCCTTCTGAGTTGTAAACAGATGTGAAAGGTCTGCACCGCTGCACTTTTCCCCCCACACAATATGAGGTGACATTTTACTTAATCAATGACATATTTCACTACAAATGGATTTATAATCTTTATTTAGGTAATTGTATTTCTAATGTGATTGAGTCTTACATCTTACATACCGTATTTATTCAAGCATGCCGTCAGATAATGATATACACATGCACAGACCTTGACTCTCTCCCTCCACATCCTCCAAGACATTTTTCCAACTTGCATTGGCAGCGAGCGCCGTGCAGGCCGGAGATAAGTTGGAAGATGTTTTCCGAGGGCAGGACGAGTGCGCAGACATCAGAAGGAATCCGCCTTGTTGAGCCGAAGCTGATTCATGACACGTGCTGCATCTACCTCCTGTGAGAAAGCCCAAAGCACTCTGGCTTGTCTCACCCTCCGTCACTTCCAGACTGCTCAGCAAAGAGCATCGTCATAGTCGGTTCTCTTCAAAAACTCAGTCTGTCTTCTCTCCGTGGCCATGTGTCATCCTTCCAATAAACGTCAGCACTTGAACGTTTATGTTTGTCAATAGCAGGTCTCTAACGCTAATGCAATTATTGTCAAAACTGAAAATGGACACCTGTGAATACCACATTTTAATATGATAATATCCATCCATCCATCCATTTTCTACCGCTTGTCCCTTTCGGGGTCGCGGGGGGTCGCTGGAGCCTATCTCAGCTGCATTCGGGCGGAAGGCGGGGTACACCCTGGACAGGTCGCCACCTTGGAGAACATGCAAACTCCACACAGAAAGGTTAGGGTTGGGTTAGGGTTAGGGTTAGGGTTAGACGGTTAGAGGGTTAGACGGTTAGAGGGTTAGGGTTAGAGGATTATGGGGTAAGAGGGTTAGGGAGAGGGTTAGAGGGTTAGGGTTAGAGGGTTATGGGGTAAGAGGGTTAGGGTTAGTGTTAGGGTTGGGGGTAGGGTTAAGGTTAGATTAGGGTTAGAGTTAGAGGGTTAGATCGTTAGAGGGTTGGGGTTAGGGGGTTAGAGGGTTAGAGGGTTAGAGTGTTAGGGTTAGGGGTTAGGTTTAGAGTTAGGGTAAGGGGCTTGGGGTTAGGGTTAGGTTTAGAGTTGGGGTTGGGGTTGGTGTTAGGGTTAGGGTTAATAATGCAATTATTGTCAAAACTGAAAAAGGACACCTGTGAATACCACATTTTAATATGATAATATCCATCCATCCATCCATTTCTACCGATTGGGGTTAGGTTAGAATTAGAGGGTTAGGGTTAGAGTTAGAGGGTTAAAGTTAAAGTTAAAGGTAAAGTACCAATGATTGTCACACACACACTAGGTGTGGCGAAATTATTCTCTGCATTTGACCCATCACCCTTGATCACCCCCTGGGAGGTGAGGGGAGCAGTGGGCAGCAGCGGTGGCCGCGCCCGGGAATCATTTTTGGTGATTTAACCCCCAATTCCAACCCTTGATACTGAGTGCCAAGCAGGGAGGTAATGGATCCCATTTTTATAGTCTTTGGTATGACTCGGCCGGGGTTTGAACCCACAACCTACCGATCTCAGGGCGGACACTCTAACCACTAGGCCACTGAGTAGGCTACTAGGCCACTGAGTAGGCTAGAGGGTGAGAGTAAGGGTTAGAGGGTTAGAGGGTTAGGGTTAGGGTTAGGGTTGGGGGTAGGGTTAGGTTAGGGTTAGAGTTAGAGAGTTAGGGTTAGAGGGTTAGAGTTAGAGGGTTAGATCGTTAGAGGGTTAGGGGGTTAGCGGGTTAGAGGGTTAAAGTGTTAGGGTTAGGGGTTAGGTTTAGAGTTAGGGTAAGGGGCTTGGGGTTAGGGTTATGTTTAGAGTTGGGGTTGGGGTTGGTGTTAGGGTTAGGGTTAATAATGCAATTATTGTCAAAACTGAAAAAGGACACCTGTGAATACCACATTTTTAATATGATAATATCCATCCATTTTCTACCGCTTGTCCCTTTCGGGGTGGCAGGGGGTCGCTGCAGCCTATCTCAGCTGCATTCGGGCGGAAGGCGGGGTACACCCTGGACAGGTCGCCACCTTGAAGAACATTCAAACTCCACACAGAAAGGTTAGGGTTGGGTTAGGATTAGGGTTAGGGTTAGACGGTTAGAGGGTTAGACTGTTAGAGGGTTAGGGTTAGGGTTAGAGGGTTATGGGGTAAGAGGGTTAGGGTTGGGGGTAGGGTTAGGGTTAGAGAGTTAGGGTTAGAGGATTAGAGTTAGAGAGTTAGGGTTAGAGTTAGAGGGTTAGATCGTTAGAGGGTTAGAGTTAGAGGGTTAGATCGTTAGAGGGTTAGGGTGTTAGCGGGTTAGAGGGTTAGGGGGTTAGAGTGTTAAGGTTAGGTTTAGAGTTAGGGTTAGGGGCTTGGGGTTAGGGTTAGGTTTAGAGTTGGGGTTGGGGTTGGTGTTAGGGTTAGGGTTAATAATGCAATTATTGTCAAAACTGAAAAAGGACACCTGTGAATACCACATTTTAATATGATAATATCCATCCATTTTCAACCGCTTGTCCCTTTCGGGGTCGCAGGGGGTCGCTGGAGCCTATCTCAGCTGCATTCGGGCGGAAGGCGGTGTACACCCTGGACAGGTTGCCACCTTGAAGAACATGCAAACTCCACACAGAAAGGTTAGGGTTGGGTTAGGGTTAGGGTTAGACGGTTAGAGGGTTAGACGGTTAGAGGGTTAGGGTTAGAGTGTTATGGGGTAAGAGGGTTAGGGTTAGGGTTAGGGTTAGGGTTGGGGGTAGGGTTAGGGTTAGGTTAGGGTTAGAGTTAGGGAGTTAGGGTTAGAGGGTTAGAGTTAGAGTGTTAGATCGTTAGAGGGTTAGGGTTAGGGGGTTAGAGGGTTAGAGTGTTAGGGTTAGGGGTTAGGTTTAGAGTTAGGGTAAGGGGCTTGGGGTTAGGGTTAGGTTTAGAGTTGGGGTTGGGGTTGGTGTTAGGGTTAGGGTTAATAATGCAATTATTGTCAAAACTGAAAAAAGACACCTGTGAATACCACATTTTAATATGATAATATCCATCCATCCATCCATTTTCTACCGGTTGGGGTTAGGTTAGAGTTAGAGGGTTAGGGTTAGAGTTAGAGGGTTAGAGGGTGAGAGTATGGGTTAGAGGGTTAGAGGGTTAGGGTTAGGGTTAGGGTTGGGGGTAGGGTTAGGGTTAGGTTAGGGTTAGAGTTAGAGAGTTAGGGTTATAGGGTTAGAGTTAGAGGGTTAGGGTTAGGGGGTTAGAGTGGTAGGGTTAGGGGTTAGGTTTAGAGTTAGGGTAAGGGGCTTGGGGTTAGGGTTAGGTTTAGAGTTGGGGTTGGGGTTGGTGTTAGGGTTAGGGTTAATAATGCAATTATTGTCAAAACTGAAAAAAGACACCTGTGAATACCACATTTTAATATGATAATATCCATCCATCCATCCATTTTCTACCGGTTGGGGTTAGGTTAGAGTTAGAGGGTTAGGGTTAGAGTTAGAGGGTTAGAGGGTGAGAGTAAGGGTTAGAGGGTTAGAGGGTTAGGGTTAGGGTTAGGGTTAGGGTTAGGGTTGGGGGTAGGGTTAGGGTTAGGTTAGGGTTAGAGTTAGAGAGTTAGGGTTAGAGGGTTAGAGTTAGAGGGTTAGGGTTAGGGCGTTAGAGGGTTAGAGTGTTAGGGTTAGGGGTTAGGTTTAGAGTTAGGGTAAGGGGCTTGGGGTTAGGGTTAGGTTTAGAGTTGGGGTTGGGGTTGGTGTTAGGGTTAGGGTTAATAATGCAATTATTGTCAAAACTGAAAAAAGACACCTGTGAATACCACATTTTAATATGATAATATCCATCCATCCATCCATTTTCTACCGGTTGGGGTTAGGTTAGAGTTAGAGGGTTAGGGTTAGAGTTAGAGGGTTAGAGGGTGAGAGTAAGGGTTAGAGGGTTAGGGTTAGGGGTTATGTTTAGAGTTAGGGTTAGGGAGTTGGGGTTAGGGTTAGGTTTAGAGTTGGGGTTGGGGTTGGGGTTAAGGGTAGGGTTAGGATTGGGGTTAGGTGTTAGGGTTTGGGGGTTAGGGTTAGAGGGTTAGGGTTAGGGTTGGGGTTGGGGTTGGGGTTAAGGTTAGGTTAAGGTCGCACACTAGGGGCCAATTTAGTGTTGCCAATCAACCTATCCCCAGGTGCATGTTTTTGGAGGTGGGAGGAAGCCGGAGTACCCGGAGGGAACCCACGCAGTCACGGGGAGAACATGCAAACTCCACACAGAACGATCCCGAGCCCGGGATTGAATTTAGGACCTCCGTATTGTGAGGCAAATGCACTAACCCCTGTTTCACCGTGCTGCCTCTATGATGATATTCATCCATCCATCCATTTTCTACCGCTTGTCCCTTTCGGGTTAGAAAAGGGACAATACCCTGAACCCCTTGCAGCACTAACTCTTCCGGGACGCTAAAATATACACCATCTCAACCCCAACCCGGCCCACCTCAACCTCCTCATGCTCTCTCAGGGAGAGCATGTCCCAAATTCCAAGCTGCTGTTTTGAGGCATGTTAAAAAAAATAATGCACTTTGTGACTTCAATAATAAATATGGCAGTGCCTTGTTGGCATTTTTTTTCCATAACTTGAGTTGATTTATTTTGGAAAACCTTGTTACATTGTTTAATGCATCCAGCGGCAGCATCACAACAGAATTAGGCATAATAATGTGTTAATTCCACGACTGTATACAGTGTTTCCCACAGGACAGGCATCTATTTGTGGTGGTGTGGTCGGGGGGCCGGGGGGTGGCGGCGGCAGCGGCGATGACCAAGAAGAACGCGGAGTTGGAATATAATTACAACACTTTATGTACATATTTATATACAGATTTGAACAATTAGTTATTCACTGAAATATATTTATTAATTGTGGTTCTTACAAAAAACATATCTTATAAAATATAAAAGCTAAAATGTCTCTTAAAGCTCTGCCCCTTTAATTAGTGAATACTAAATAATTTAACTTTAGCCTACTACTACAACCATATTATTTACCAGCAACATGAAGTGAAACAGAGGCAGAGGTGTCCTGCCACAGTCAGTCAACCTCTTCCTCCTCCTCCTCCTCCTGCTGCTGCTGAACAGGTCGCACCTGTGGTCCGGACTGTAGGCCTACCTCCTCTCCAAGTCCAGCCCTTTTCGGCCGTTGAAAATATTTTTCTATACTCATCTGTGTGAAGGAGTGAACATCCAACATTAGAATTTATTACTAACGAGCAGAAGCGCTCTATGTACAGTGCCGTCTAACCTTAAGCGGCAGCAGCTCAACACATGCAGGGTTCAACGTTAAGGTTTTTTTTCTACTTGCCCGACTTCTCAAATTTACTTGCCCCAATATTTTTACTTGTCCTGCCTAGGTTTTTTTCCGGCTGTGTAGTGCTCATGGCTTATATCTTACTAAAATCCTTCCCGTTGGCTATTTACAACACTACACAGTATTTATTATTATTATTATTATCTACAATTACATTTAAATGGCATTGCATACATGTAAAATTAAATGCTATTTCACATTATTTGACCAGTAGCAGTTACACCCATCTGAACAGGTCAGCCACCTGTTGCACCGGAATTGTAAGCTACATTCACAGACAGAGTCCCATTGCTTTTATGAGCGGTTGAGCGAGTCAAAAGCCGAAAAATCTATTTGTGGCGGACGTAAATCTTTCGTGGCGGGCCGCCACAAATAAATGAATGTGTGGGAAACAGTAGTATATATCGGTATCGGTTGTTATCGGTATCGGTAATTAAGAGTTGGACAATATCGGATACCGGTAAAAAAGCCATTATCGGACATCTCTAATAAATACTGTTGCGTCCGACCAGTCTTCCTCTCAGGGAATTAAAGTCACCGGTCAATCCCAAATTCTTTAGATGACATATATGCTGAGTAAGAAGGACCATCAAGACAGAATAGGAATATTATCAAGTTTTACTAAAGCTTTAGGAGACCAGTCCGCACAAATGCGGTCATACCGGCATCTCGAATTGGTCTAACATTCAAACGGGAAGAGACAACTTCTTAAATACGAAAACAGCCCCCACCCTGTCCAGAAAGGAATACAGCCTCATTGTTCTAATACAGATGAGATAAAAAAAAAGGGAGTACTCCAACTCGGTATCTGTTGAATCGGTAATTTAGAGTTGGACAATATCGGAATATCGGATATCGGCCAAAAAAGCCGAACTGTGGAACTGTGGACCAGCTCTATACTCTCGGCAGGGTCCTTGAGGGTGCATGGGAGTTTGCCCAACCAGTCTACATGTGCTTTGTGGACTTGGAGAAGGCATTCGACCGTGTACCCCGGGAAGTCCTGTGGGGAGTGCTCAGAGAGTATGGGGTAACGGACTGTCTTATTGTGGCAGTTCGCTCCCTGTATAATCAGTGTCAGAGCTTGGTCCGCATTGCCGGCAGTAAGTCGGACACGTTTCCAGTGAGGGTTGGACTCCGCCAAGGCTGCCCTTTGTCACCGATTCTGTTCATAACCTTTATGGACAGAATTTCTAGGCGCAGTCAAGGCGTTGAGGGGATCTGGTTTGGTGGCTGCAGGATTAGGTCACTGCTATTTGCAGATGATGTGGTCCTGATGGCTTCCTCCGGCCAAGATCTTCAGCTCTCGCTGGATCGGTTCGCAGCCGAGTGTGAAGCGACTGGGATGGGAATCAGCACCTCCAAGTCCGAGTCCATGGTTCTCTCCCGGAAAAGGGTGGAGTGCCATCTCCGGGTTGGGGAGGAGATCTTGCCCCAAGTGGAGGAGTTCAAGTACCTCGAAGTCTTGTTCACGAGTGGGGGAAGAGTGGATCGTGAGATCGACAGGCGGATCGGTGCGGCGTCTTCAGTAATGCGGACGCTGTATCGATCCGTTGTGGTGAAGAAGGAGCTGAGCCGGAAGGCAAAGCTCTCGATTTACCGGTCGATCTACGTTCCCATCCTCACCTATGGTCATGAGCTTTGGGTCATGACCGAAAGGACAAGATCACGGGTACAAGCGGCCGAAATGAGTTTCCTCCGCCGAGTGGCGGGGCTCTCCCTTAGAGATAGGGTGAGAAGCTCTGTCATCCGGGGGGAGCTCAAAGTAAAGCCGCTGCTCCTCCACATGGAGAGGAGCCAGATGAGGTGGTTCGGGCATCTGGTCAGGATGCCACCCGAACGCCTCCCTAGGAAGGTGTTTCGGGCACGTCCGACCGGTAGGAGGCCACGGGGAAGACCCAGGACACGCTGGGAAGACTATCTCTCCCGGCTGGCCTGGGAACGCCTCGGGATCCCCCAGGGAGGAGCTGGACGAAGTGGCTGGGGAGAGGGAAGTCTGGGCTTCCCTGCTTAAGCTGCTGCCCCCGCGACCCGACCTCGGATAAGCGGAAGAAGATGGATGGATGGATGGGCCAAAAAAGCCAATATCGGACATCTCTATTTAGAAAACTACTCTCTCTTTACTCGTAGTTGTACTTGGGTGCACAATAAAGCACTCACTCTGCCAATTTTCCTTAGATGTCCCTTTAAAGCACCATTTCCTGTGTAGATTGGGGAACACAATATAAAGTTAGACTGATTAGAAGTTTCAGATTGCTCTTCATCTTGCACTTGCTCATTTCCTATCCTCTACAATCTCATCTTCCCTGTTTTAATGATGTTTTGGTGAAGGATTGCGAGCTTCTACCTATGTGTGTGCGTGTGTGTGTGTGTGTGTGTGTGTGTGTGTGTGTGTGTGTGTGTGTGTGTGTGTGTGTGCGTGCGTGGACTTGTTAAAAGAGGACCTTTTCGCTGTGCATATGTTGGCGTCACGCGATAATGATTTCAGATTAAATCCGAGGAAATGAAAAATGTCTAAAAGAACGTGTGAAGGTGACGAGGTAATCACGTAAAAAGTGCATTTGCAGGAATCGGTGTGAACATTTTCACTCTTTTTTTGACGACCGCTAATTGGATAATGTTCACATGTTAAGAAAATAATTTTCGGCGTTGAAGCAGTTTGAGCCTTAATTAAATGTTAAGAACAGTCGGTGGTCAACGGAGAATGTCAGTGGTGGTGAAATGGCTTCGATATTGTAGCGCTATTTTGTCCGAATGGTCTATAAAGTGTTTTATAATGGCGGTGCAGGTGCTTGCAGCCCTGTGTTAAGTGTTTGAACACCTTCCATACACTTGACATACTACTGCAATCATTCTTTTATTATTATTATATTCTACACCATTCCTTTAATTACAATTGTCAATTGTTTGTAGCTGACTATTCCGGACAGGACTGGACCCCGACTTAAACAAGTTGACAAACTTATTGGGGTGTTACCATTTAGTGGTCAATTGTACGGAATATGTACTTCACTGTGCAACATACTAATAATAGCCTCAATCAATCAATCTTTGGAGCCTATCTCAGCTGCATTCGGGCGGAAGGCGGGGTACACCCTGGACAGGTCGCCACCTTGGAGAACATGCAAACTCCACACAGAAAGGTTAGGGTTAGGGTTAGGGTTAGGGTTAGGGTTAGACGGTTAGAGGGTTAGACGGTTAGAGGGTTAGGGTTAGAGGGTTATGGGGTAAGAGGGTTAGGGTTAGACGGTTAGAGGGTTACAGGGTTAGAGGGTTATGGGGTAAGAGGGTTAGGGTTAGGGTTGGGGTTAGGGTTAGATTAGGGTTAGAGTTAGAGGGGTAGAGTTAGAGGGTTAGATCGTTAGAGGGTTAGGGTTAGGGGGTTAGAGGGTTAGAGTGTTAGGGTTAGGGGTTAGGTTTAGAGTTAGGGTAAGGGGCTTGGGGTTAGGGTTAGGTTTAGAGTTGGGGTTGGGGTTGGTGTTAGGGTTAGGGTTAATAATGCAATTATTGTCAAAACTGAAAAAGGACACCAGTGAATACCACATTTTAATATGGTATCCATCCATTTTCTACCGATTGGGGTTAGGTTAGAGTTAGAGGGTTAGAGGGTGAGAGTAAGGGTTAGAGGGTTAGAGGGTTAGGGTTAGGGTTAGGGTTAGGGTTGGGGGTAGGGTTAGGGTTAGGTTAGGGTTAGAGTTAGGGTTAGAGTTAGAGGATTAGATCGTTAGAGGGTTAGTGTTAGGGGTTAGCGGGTTAGAGTGTTAGAGTGTTAGGTTTAGGGGTTAGGTTTAGAGTTAGGGTAAGGGGCTTGGGGTTAGGGTTAGGGTTAGGTTTAGGTTTAGAGTTGGGGTTGGGGTTGGTGTTAGGGTTAGGGTTATTAATGCAATAATATGTTACCATTTAGTGGTCAATTGAACGGAATATGTACTTCACTGTGCAACATACTAATAATAGCCTCAATCAATCAATCTTTGGAGCCTATCTCAGCTGCATTCGGGCGGAAGGCGGGGTACACCCTGGACAGGTCGCCACCTTGGAGAACATGCAAACTCCACACAGAAAGGTTAGGGTTGGGTTAGGGTTAGGGTTAGACGGTTAGAGGGTTAGACGGTTAGAGGGTTAGGGTTAGAGGGTTATGGGGTAAGAGGGTTAGGGTTAGACGGTTAGAGGGTTACAGGGTTAGGGTTAGGGTTAGAGGGTTATGGGGTAAGAGGGTTAGGGTTAGGGTTAGGGTTGGGGTTAGGGTTAGATTAGGGTTAGAGTTAGAGGGGTAGAGTTAGAGGGTTAGATCGTTAGAGGGTTAGAGTGTTAGGGTTAGGGGCTAGGTTTAGAGTTAGGGTAAGGGGCTTGGGGTTAGGGTTAGGTTTAGAGTTGGGGTTGGGGTTGGTGTTAGGGTTAGGGTTAATAATGCAATTATTGTCAAAACTGAAAAAGGACACCAGTGAATACCACATTTTAATATGATAATATCCATCCATCCATCCATTTTCTACCGATTGGGGTTAGGTTAGAGTTAGAGGGTTAGGGTTAGAGTTAGAGGGTTAGAGGGTGAGAGTAAGGGTTAGAGGGTTAGAGGGTTAGGGTTAGGGTTAGGGTTAGGGTTAGGGTTAGAGTTAGAGAGTTAGGGTTAGAGGGTTAGAGTTAGAGGATTAGATCGTTAGAGGGTTAGGGTTAGCGGGTTAGAGGGTTAGAGTGTAAGGGTTAGGGGTTAGGTTTAGAGTTAGGGTAAGGGGCTTGGGGTTAGGGCTAGGGTTAGGTTTAGGTTTAGAGTTGGGGTTGGGGTTGGTGTTAGGGTTAGGGTTAGGGTTAATAATGCAATAATATGTTACCATTTAGTGGTCAATTGTACGGAATATGTACTTCACTGTGCAACATACTAATAATAGCCTCAATCAATCAATCAAACTTGAAGGTAAGAACATATTTATAGGGCTGATGTTCGAAACCGGTTCTCCCGGTTGTTCGATAAGAAAAGAACCGATTCCATGTACTCGAATCCCTTTTTTGTGAACCGGTTCCCGTTATCGAGGCCACTATAGTAAAGAAAAATAGTTGGTTCTTTATTCAAATCCCTGGGAACGAATCCCGTCCCACAAGAAATGCCCTGTGGGACGTAGCTCAGTCATTAGACTGGGCTGCGTCATTTTCTGTGATGTCACACAAGCAGCAAAAATAATGGACCGGAAAAAAACGCCTCAAGGCATGGCTATTCACCTATAGTGATCACAGAGACAGGTTGTTTTTGTGTTACTGTATATATTTGTTTTTCTGAAAAATCCCACTTAATATACTTTGGGTAACAACAGTCAATATGTATTTTTTTTTTTTTTTTTCTTATAAAATAAAAGTGAGCTTTTGTTAAACCAAATAGTGTGTTTTTTTTTCCATATACAACAACCTATCTGGATTCGATAAGAGAATCGATAGGGAATCGGTTCGATAAGAGGATTCGATAATGGGCCTCGAACTCGATAATTTCTTATCAAACATCATCCCTACACATGTATTAATTAATTAATCCTACACAGGGCAAAAGACAGGAGCTAATACAAAAGGAAAGTGTGCCGATTGCACGAGAGGCTAAGGAACATAAAACTTAACGCAGGAAACATACGCTAACACTTAGCCTGAACTATGGACATAGAACAAACAAAACTTACTATGGCATGAACTTACTGCAAGGTTTGTTCACCCAGGAAGCAAACTGACTATTCCGGACAGGACTGGACCCCGACTTAAACAAGTTGAAAAACTTATTGGGGTGTTACCATTTAGTGGTCAATTGTACGGAATATGTACTTCACTGTGCAACATACTAATAATAGCCTCAATCAATCAATCTTTGGAGCCTATCTCAGCTGCATTCGGGCGGAAGGCGGTGTACACCCTGGACAGGTCGCCACCTTGGAGAACATGCAAACTCCACACAGAAAGGTTAGGGTTAGGGTTAGGGTTAGACGGTTAGAGGGTTAGACGGTTAGACGGTTAGAGGGTTAGGGTTAGAGGGTTATGGGGTAAGAGGGTTAGGGTTAGACGGTTAGAGGGTTACAGGGTTAGGGTTAGGGTTAGAGGGTTATGAGGTAAGAGGGTTAGGGTTAGGGTTGGGGTTAGGGTTAGATTAGGGTTAGAGTTAGAGGGGTAGAGTTAGAGGGTTAGATCGTTAGAGGGTTAGGGTTAGGGGGTTAGTGGGTTAGAGGGTTAGAGTGTTAGGGTTAGCGGTTAGGTTTAGAGTTAGGGTAAGGGGTTTGGGGTTAGGGTTAGGTTTAGAGTTGGGATTGGGGTTGGTGTTAGGGTTAGGGTTAATAATGCAATTATTGTCAAAACTGAAAAAGGACACCTGTGAATACCACATTTTAATATGATAATATCCATCCATCCATCCATTTTCTACCGATTGGGGTTAGGTTAGAGTTAGAGGGTTAGGGTTAGAGTTAGAGGGTTAGAGGGTGAGAGTAAGGGTTAGAGGGTTAGGGTTAGGGTTGGGGGTAGGGTTAGGGTTAGGTTAGGGTTAGAGTTAGAGTTAGGGTTAGAGGGTTAGAGTTAGAGGATTAGATCGTTAGAGGGTTAGGGTTAGGGGGTTAGCGGGTTAGAGTGTTAGGGTTAGGGGTTAGGTTTAGAGTTAGGGTAAGGGGCTTGGGGTTAGGGTTAGGGTTAGGTTTAGGTTTAGAGTTGGGGTTGGGGTTGGTGTTAGGGTTAGGGTTAATAATGCAATAATATGTTACCATTTAGTGGTCAATTGTACGGAATATGTACTTCACTGTGCAACATACTAATAATAGCCTCAATCAATCAATCAAACTTGAAGGTAAGAACATATTTATAGGGATGATGTTCGAAACCGGTTCTCCCGGTTGTTCGATAAGAAAAGAACCGATTCCATGTACTCAAATCCCTTTTTTGTGAACCGGTTCCCATTATCGAGGCCACTATAGTAAAGAAAAAGAGTTGGTTCTATTCGAATCCCTGGGACCGAATCCCGTCCCACAAGAAATGCCCTGTGGGACATAGCTCAGTCATTAGACTGAGCTGCGTGATTTCTTGTGATGTCACAGAAGCAGCAAAAATAATGGACCGGAAAAAAACGCTTCAAGGCGTGGCTATTCACCTATAGTGATCACAGAGACAGGTTGTTTTTGTGTTACTGTATATATTTGTTTTTCTGAAAAATCCCACTTAATATACTTTGGATAACAACAGTCAATATTTATTTATTTTTTTTTTTTTAGGGGGGGTAACAGTCAATATTTATTTATTTATTTTATTTTATTTTTTTCTTATAAAATAAAAGTGAGCTTTTGTTAAACCAAATATTGTGTTTTTTTCCATATACAACAACTTATCTGGATTCCATAACATATATACATATATATATATATATATATATATATATATATATATATATATATATATATATATATATATATATAAAAGTGTATATATACATATGTATATACACATTATGTATGTATACATACATATATATAAATATGTACATAAATATAGACATGTGTACATATATGTATATATATACATATATTTATATAGATAAGCATATAAACATGTATACATATATATGTATAGTATTATTATACATATTTAAGAAAAAAAAAAAAAAAAATATATATATATATATATATATATATATATCCACACATATTGTTTTACTTTAAATTGTTTTCACGTAAAGGTTGTGGCGGCTTTTATTTTGCCGCGGCACAATCAGTTTTTTTGGAGGGATTGCATCATACCTACATATTCAATATTCTTTAGTGGAACAGTATACAATGTTTCGGTGTACCTTGCATGAACACATATTGCACAATACGACTCTCTACATTGTTGTCATTTATTTACTCTGACAACATCCACTGAATTGAATCAGTCAAAGATGCACAGTAGTTACCAATAAGCTCCCAAATGTTGTAGTTACCCATAAGCTTCCAAATGTTGTAGTTACCCATAAGCTCCCAAATGTTGTAGCTACCAATAAGCTCCCAAATGTTGTAGTTACCCATAAGCTCCCAAATGTTGTAGTCACCAATAAGCTCCCAAATGTTGTAGTTACCAATAAGCTCCCAAATGTTGTAGTTACCAATAAGCTCCCAAATGTTGTAGTTACCAATAAGCTCCCAAATGTTGTAGTTCCCAATAAGCTCCCAAATGTTGTAGTTACCAATAAGCTCCCAAATGTTGTAGTTACCAATAAGCTCCCAAATGTTGTAGTTACCAATAAGCTCCCAAATGTTGTAGTTACCAATAAGCTCCCAAATGTTGTAGTTACCAATAAGCTCCCAAATGTTGTAGTTACCAATAAGCTCCCAAATGTTGTAGCTACCAATAAGCTCCCAAATGTTGTAGCTACCAATAAGCTCCCAAATGTTGTAGCTACCAATAAGCTCCCAAATGTTGTAGCTACCAATAAGCTCCCAAATGTTGTCGTTACCAATAAGCTCCCAAATGTTGTAGTTACCGATAAGCTCCCAAATGTTGTAGTTACCGATAAGCTCCCAAATGTTGTAGTTACCAATAAGCTCCCCAATGTTGTAGTTACCAATAAGCTCCCAAATGTAGTAGTTACCAATAAGCTCCCAAATGTTGTAGTTACCCATAAGCTCCCAAATGTTGTAGCTACCAATAAGCTCCCAATGTTGTAGTTACCAATAAGCTCCCAAATGTTGCATCCCATTCTGCTTGGAAGTGGTTTTAGCTTTGTTTCTTGAATCAGTCAAAGATGCACAGTAGTTACCAATAAGCTCCCAAATGTTGTAGTTACCCATAAGCTTCCAAATGTTGTAGTTACCCATAAGCTCCCAAATGTTGTAGCTACCAATAAGCTCCCAAATGTTGTAGTTACCAATAAGCTCCCAAATGTTGTAGTTACCCATAAGCTCCCAAATGTTGTAGTTACCAATAAGCTCCCAAATGTTGTAGTTACCAATAAGCTCCCAAAGTTGTAGTTACCAATAAGCTCCCAAATGTTGTAGTTACCAATAAGCTCCCAAATGTTGTAGTTACCAATAAGCTCCCAAATGTTGTAGCTACCAATAAGCTCCCAAATGTTGTAGCTACCAATAAGCTCCCAAATGTTGTAGTTACCAATAAGCTCCCAAATGTTGTAGTTACCAATAAGCTCCCAAATGTTGTAGTTACCAATAAGCTCCCAAATGTTGTAGTTACCAATAAGCTCCCAAATGTTGTAGTTACCAATAAGCTCCCAAATGTTGTAGTTACCAATAAGCTCCCAAATGTTGTAGTTACCAATAAGCTCCCAAATGTTGTAGTTACCAATAAGCCCCCAAATGTTGTAGTTACCAATAAGCTCCCAAATGTTGTAGTTACCAATAAGCTCCCAAATGTTGTAGTTACCAATAAGCTCCCAAATGTTGTAGTTACCAATAAGCTCCCAAATGTTGTAGTTACCAATAAGCTCCCAAATGTTGTAGTTACCAATAAGCTCCCAAATGTTGTAGCTACCAATAAGCTCCCAAATGTTGTAGCTACCAATAAGCTCCCAAATGTTGTAGTTACCAATAAGCTCCCAAATGTTGTAGCTACCAATAAGCTCCCAATGTTGTAGTTACCAATAAGCTCCCAAATGTTGTAGTTACCAATAAGCTCCCAAATGTTGTAGTTACCAATAAGCTCCCAAATGTTGTAGTTACCAATAAGCTCCCAAATGTTGCATCCCATTCTGCATGGAAGTGGTCGGTTTTTAGCTTTGTTTCTTTGTCCAGCTCCCCTAGTCTTACACCATGTGTACACATTAACTGGAGGCTAACTCCGTAGCTTGGTAGCTGTGTGGTGAACCGTGTGTCGGACTGGCTGTCAATCACGCGGTCCACCCACGTAAAGGCCACCCCTGCTTGGCATTCTCAGACACTATCATCATGTCAACATCTGCCGTAACGACCGAGCTGTCCAACATGCACACTCTTAAGAGCTGATAAGGGTTTGATACCCTTCTTATCTCAGCCTGTTTGAGGATTAGTGAGTTCAGAGTGATAGGATGGTAAAGATGTTCTCATAAAACTTTACACCATTACGGGAGGTTGCTTTGGACTTTGACCTGCACGTAGCAGACGTTTTAAATCCGGTTGTCACCAAGCAAACGGCATTATTGAAACCTGTCATGATCCGTGGTCATGTTTTGTTATGTTCTGTTAGTTTTGGACTCCATAGTTCCTGTTTTTGTGCACCCTTGTTTGTTTTAATTTCCATGACGACTCATTAGTTTCACCTGTCTCGTGTTCGGATCACGCACCTGCTTTAATCAGAGAATATTATTTAAGCCTGTTTTGCCAGTTAGTCGTCCTGGCGACATTACTCTGTATTTGCTCTGTTCATGCCATAGATTCATGCTCTGCCAAGTAAGTTTTGTTTCATGTTCATAGTTTCTGCCTATGTGTTAGTTTTTGTATCATACGCTAAGTTGTGTCTTTGCCTTGAGCGCTTTTTGTTTGTACCCTTTACAGTCATAATTAAAAATGTTCCTACCTCCAAGCCGGGAGAACAAATCTTGCAGTGACCTCCACGGTTACTTATTATTTCCACCTGTCTCTGATTTGTGATCGCCCGCTCACCTGCTTCCCGAGCACTAATCAGAGACATTATTTAAGCCTGCCTTTGCCAGTCAAGTCGACTGGCGTCATTGTTTGCTTCATGCAACCTGCTACGTAACTTGTTTGTTTCATGCCAAAGTTGTTTTTTTTCATGCCAAAGTTGTTTTTTTCATGCCAAAGTTGTTTGTTTCATGCCAAAGTTGTTTTTTTCATGCCAAAGTTGTTTTTTTCATGCCAAAGTTACGTGCTTATTTCTTGTCCATAGTCCATACTTGCCAACCCTCCCGAATTTTTCGGGAGACTCCCGAAATTCAGTGCCTCTCCCGAAAACCTCCCGGGACAAATACTCTCCCGAAAATCTCCCGATTTTCAGCCGGAGCTGGAAGCCACGCCCCCTCCAGCTCCATGCGGACCTGAGTGAGGACAGCCTTTTTTCATGACGGGAGGACAACAGGGTGACAAGAACTAAATCATCCAGACTAGAGATAAATTGTATTATTATGTTTATTTTACCTAAAAATAAATATATTTATTAAAAAAAATAAAATAAAAAATACATTTTTACTATATTTTGCTAAAATCATCAAAATTAATTGTATTTTTATTTGTATTTTTTCGTGACTCCTTATTACATCCAGCCATAGAATTATACATTAAAATAAACATATTTGAAATAATTGATTTTAAATTATCACAATAATTCATTTAAAATGACCATATTTAATTATTAAAATAATTGCTTGTTTATCAACAACTTTAGCATTTTATTCATTACTTTTTGAAACTCTCAGAAGCCAAGTTATGTTATATTCCTTAATATTTATTTATGCAAGTTTGAAGTATCAATTATCTAAACACAGTTTTGTTTGCATATTTTCATATATATATATATATATATATATATATATATATATATATATATATATATATATATATATATATATATATATATATATATATATATATATATATATGTATGAAATACTTGACTTGGTGAATTCTAGCTGTCAATATACTCCTCCCCTCTTAACCACGCCCCCAACCACGCCACGCCCCACCCCCGACCACGCCACGACCCCCACCTCCCAAAATCGGAGGTCTCAAGGTTGGCAAGTATGCCATAGTCCATGGTTAAGTGCAGCTTTAGCTTCAAGTGCGATCAGGCACGTTGTTCTGTCTGCTCGTTTTCAGTTTTTTTGTACCTCTTTGAGTTTTGATATTTAAATCATGTTCCTACCTGCACGCCATGTCCAGAGTGGTCCGTCGCAGTCAGCTGCGAAAACCCCGTCGTGACAAAACCATCTAAAAAAAGCCACTGGATCTGAAATAGTTCAACGCAATCCTCAGTCACGGTCGGGGGTTTGATGGCATCATCTAATTTGCATAAATTGCCATAACACAAAACTCAATGTTTTGTGTCTGGAAACTAAGCTCGTTGGAGTAAAAATGTGAAGTGAATTATATTTATATAGCGCTTTTCTCTAGTGACTCAAAGCACTTTACATAGTGAAACCCAATATCTAATTTATATTTTTAAACCAGTGTGGGTGGCACTGGGAGAAGGTGGGTAAAGCGTCTTGCCCAAGGACACAACGGCAGTGATTAGGAATGGCGGAAGCGGGGATCGAACCTGGAACCCTCAAGCTGCTGGCATGGCCACTCTACCAACCGAGCTATACCACCCCAAAATGTCTGTTTTAGCCATATTGTCAAGCTAGTTAACCCCTAACCCTGACCCTAACCCTAACCCTAACCATACTTGCCAACCTTGAGACCTCCGATTTCAGGAGGTGGGGGGGGGTGGTTAAGATATATATATATTAGAAATACTTGATTTTCAGTGAATTCTAGCTATATATATATATATATATATATATATATATATAAATAAATTAAATACATACTTGAATTTCAGTGTTCATTTATTTACACATATACACACACATAACACTCATCTACTCATTGTTGAGTTAAGGGTTGAATTGTCCATCCTTGTTCTATTCTCTGTCACTATTTCAGAACACACACATTATACAAATATACATTATAAAATCAATAAGAAAACGGGAGCTCTAATTTGGGAGTCTGAATTAGGATCAGAAGTTCCTATATAAACATTGCGCACTCACGTCGCCTTTTTGTATTGATTACTGCAGCTGTGCACTGGATTCATTCACAAATACAAACTACAACTCACAAACACGTTAGAGTTAGGCTCCACCATCAGAATGTGTACTTAAACTTATAAAGATCACATGGATATTATTCAGTGAGTTGATTTACCAAAACTAACCTGTTATACAGGAGGAAAAAGCACACAGGACGTTTCAATTGTTCACAGACTGGTCGCGCTCATCAGAATGACAAGACACTTCCGGTCTGCAGGTGATAGCATTCAATTGGGAAGAAACACCCTACTGCCCCCTACTGACCAATGTGAATACTGATACATGTGTAATGACAGCTCCAAAAACGAATTCAAACCACAAAATAAAATAAATAAATCAACACAAAAATGTGACGCATTATGGGTGGGTCACATATGCATGTACAGTAGATGGCAGTATTGTCCTGTTTAAAAGTGTCACAACATTGCTGCTTATGGCAGACGAACTGCTTTACGGTAGACAAAGACTTGACTGCTGTTGTTGTGTGTTGTTACCGCGCTGGGAGGACGTTAATGAAACTGCCTAACAATAAACCCACATAAGAAACCAAGAACTCTCCCTCCATCATTAGCTGTTTATATGGTGGGAAAGCGGACGTGTGAACAGGCTGTCAACACGTCACTCAGGTCCGCATGGAGCTGGAGGGGGCGTGGCCTCGGGAGATTTTCGTGAGAAAATTTGTCCCGGGAGGTTTTCGGGAGTGGCGCTGAATTTCGGGAGTCTCCCGGAAAATCCGGGAGGGTTGGCAAGTATGACCCTAACCCTAGAATAAATGACAAGACCAAATCCCTCTGTAGTAGTCCCAATGTAACTGTGGCGGACTGCAACAAAAGAATGAATATAGGTGAAAGTCTGCCTATAATTTATACATAACAATAATTAATTCAGATACACTAGCAATTATAGCTAATATAGACACTTACGTCATGTGTTTCCTTCATTATAACACTTATATAAGACTTTTAAAGTCATTCTGATAGTAGGCTATTATAGCTAATATAGACACTTACATAATGTGTTGCCTTCACTATAACACTTATATAAGACTTTTAAAGTCATTTTGATAGTAGGCTAATATAGACACTTACGTCATGTGTTGCCTTCATTATAACACTTATATAAGACTTTTAAAGTCATTTTGATAGTAGGCTATTATAGCTAATATAGACACTTACGACATGTGTTGCCTTCATTATAACACTTATATAAGCCTTTTAAAGTCATTTTGATAGTAGGCTATTATAGCTAATATAGACACTTACGTCATGTGTTGCCTTCATTATAACACTTATATAAGACTTTTAAAGTCATTTTGATAGTAGGCTATTATAGCTTGTATAGACACTTACGTCATGTGTTGCCTTCATTATAACACTTATACAAGACTTTTAAAGTCATTTTGATAGTAGGCTATTATAGCTAATATAGACACTTACATCATGTATTGCCTTCATTATAACACTTATATAAGGCTTTTAAAGTCATTTTGATAGTAGGCTATTATAGCTTGTATACACACTTACGTCATGTTTTGCCTTCATTATAACACTTATATAAGACTTTTAAAGTCATTTTGATAGTAGGCTATTATAGCTATTACAGACACTTACGTCATGTGTTTCTTTCATTATAACACTTATATAAGACTTTTAAAGTCATTTTGATAGTAGGCTATTATAGCTAATATAGACACTTACGTCATGTGTTTCTTCATTATAACACTTATATAAGGCTTTTAAAGTCATTTTGATAGTAGGCTATTATAGCTAATATAGACACTTACGTCATGTGTTGCCTTCATTATAAAACGTATATAAGACTTTTAAAGTCATTTTGATAGTAGTCTATTATAGCTAATATAGACACTTACGTCATGTGTTTCTTCATTATAACACTTATATAAGGCTTTTAAAGTCATTTTGATAGTAGACTATTATAGCTAATATAGACACTTACGTCATGTGTTGCCTTCATTATAAAACGTATATAAGACTTTTAAAGTCATTTTGATAGTAGTCTATTATAGCTAATATAGACACTTACGTCATGTGTTGCCTTCATTTTCACACTTACATAAGCTTTTTAAAGTCATTTTGATAGTAGGCTATTATAGCTAATATAGACACTTACCTCATGTGTTTCCTTCATTATAACACTTATATAAGACTTTTAAAGTCATTTTGATAGTAGGCTATTATAGCTTGTATAGACACTTACGTCATGTGTTGCCTTCATTATAACACTTATATAAGCCTTTTAAAGTAATTTTGATAGTAGGCTATTATAGCTAATATAGACACTTACGTCATGTGTTGCCTTCATTATAACACTTATATAAGGCTTTTAAAGTCATTTTGATAGTAGGCTATTATAGCTAATATAGATACTTACATCAAGTGTGGCCTTCATTATAAGACATATATAAGACTTTTAAAGTCATGTTGATAGTAGGCTATTATAGCTAATATAGACACTTACATCATGTGTTGCCTTCATTATAACACTTATATAAGCCTTTTAAAGTCATTTTGATAGTAGGCTATTATAGCTCATATAGACACTTACGTCATGTGTTGCCTTCATTATAACACTTATATAAGCCTTTTAAAGTAATTTTGATAGTAGGCTATTATTGCTAATATAGACACTTACATCATGTGTTGCCTTCATTATAACACTTATATAAGACTTTTAAAGTCATTTTGATAGTAGGCTATTATAGCTCATATAGACACTTACGTCATGTGTTGCCTTCATTATAACACTTATATAAGACTTTTAAAGTCATTTTGATAATAGGCTATTATAGCTAATATAGACCCTTACGTCGTGTGTTGCCTTCATTATAACACTTATATAAGACTTTCAAAGTCATTTTGATAGTAGTCTATTATAGCTAATATAGACACTTACATCATGTATTGCCTTCATTATAACACTTATATAAGACTTTTAAAGTCATTTTGATAGTAGGCTATTATAGCTAATACAGACACTTACGTCACGTATTGCCTTCATTATAACACTTATACAAGACTTTTAAAATCATTTTGATAGTAGGCTAATATAACTTATGTAGACACTTACATCATGTGTTGCCTTCATTATAACACTTATATAAGTCTTTTAAAGTCATTTTGATAGTAGGCTAATATAGACACGTATGTCATGTGGTGCCTTCATTATAACACTTATATAAGACTTTTAAAGTCATTTTGATAGTAGGCTATTATAGCTAATATAGACACTTACGTCATGTGTTGCCTTCATTATAACACTTATATAAGACTTTTAAAGTCATTTTGATAGTAGGCTATTATAGCAAATATAGACACTTACGTCATGTGTTTCCTTCATTATAACACTTATATAAGACTTTTAAAGTCATTTTGATAGTAGGCTATTATAGCAAATATAGACACTTACATCATGTGTTGCCTTCATTAAAACACTTATATAAGACTTTCAAAGTCATTTTGATAGTAGGCTATTATAGCTAATATAGACACTTCCGTCATGTGTTGCCTTCATTATAACACTTATATAAGACTTTTAAAGTCATTTTGATAGTAGGCTATTATAGCTAATATAGACACTTACGTCATGTGTTTCCTTCATTATAACACTTATATAAGACTTTTAAAGTCATTTTGATAGTAGGCTAATATAGACACTTACGTCATGTGTTTCCTTCATTATAACACTTATATAAGACTTTTAAAGTCATTTTGATAGTAGACTATTATAGCTAATATAGACACTTACGTCATGTGTTGCCTTCATTATAACACTTATATAAGACTTTCAAAGTCATTTTAATAGTAGGCTATTATAGCAAATATAGACACTTACGTCATGTGCTGCCTTCATTATAACACTTACATAAGACTTTCAAAGTAATTTTGATAGTAGGCTATTATTGCAAATATAGACACTTACGTCATGTGTTTCCTTCATTATAACACTTATATAAGACTTTTAAAGTCATTTTGATAGTAGGCTATTATAGCTAATATAGACACTTACGTCATGTGTTGCCTTCATTATAACACTTATATAAGGCTTTTAAAGTCATTTTGATAGTAGGCTAATATAGCTAATATAGACACTTACGTCATGTGTTGCCTTCATTATAACACTTATATAAGACTTTTAAAGTCATTTTGATAGTAGACTATTATAGCTAATACAGACACTTACGTCATGTGTTGCCTTCATTATAACACTTATATAAGACTTTTAAAGTCATTTTGATAGTAGGCTATTATAGCAAATATAGACACTTACGTCATGTGTTTCCTTCATTATAACACTTATATAAGACTTTTAAAGTCATTTTGATAGTAGACTATTATAGCTAATACAGACACTTACGTCATGTGTTGCCTTCATTATAACACTTATATAAGACTTTTAAAGTCATTTTGATAGTAGGCTATTATAGCAAATATAGACACTTACGTCATGTGTTTCCTTCATTATAACACTTATATAAGACTTTTAAAGTCATTTTGAAAGTAGGCTATGATAGCAAATATAGACACTTACGTCATGTGTTGCCTTCATTATAACACTTATATAAGACTTTCAAAGTCATTCTGATAGTAGGCTATTATAGCAAATATAGACACTTACGTCATGTGTTGCCTTCATTATAACACTTATATAAGACTTTTAAAGTCATTTTGATAGTATGCTATTATAACTAATATAGACACTTACATCATGTGTTGCCTTCATTATAACACTTATATAAGACTTTTAAAGTCATTTTGATAGTAGACTATTATAGCTAATACAGACACTTACGTCATGTGTTGCCTTCATTATAACACTTATATAAGACTTTTAAAGTCATTTTGATAGTAGGCTATTATAGCAAATATAGACACTTACGTCATGTGTTTCCTTCATTATAACACTTATATAAGACTTTTAAAGTCATTTTGATAGTAGACTATTATAGCTAATACAGACACTTACGTCATGTGTTGCCTTCATTATAACACTTATATAAGACTTTTAAAGTCATTTTGATAGTAGGCTATTATAGCAAATATAGACACTTACGTCATGTGTTTCCTTCATTATAACACTTATATAAGACTTTTAAAGTCATTTTGATAGTAGGCTATTATAGCAAATATAGACACTTACATCATGTGTTGCCTTCATTAAAACACTTATATAAGACTTTCAAAGTCATTTTGATAGTAGGCTATTATAGCTAATATAGACACTTCCGTCATGTGTTGCCTTCATTATAACACTTATATAAGACTTTTAAAGTCATTTTGATAGTAGGCTATTATAGCTAATATAGACACTTACGTCATGTGTTTCCTTCATTATAACACTTATATAAGACTTTTAAAGTCATTTTGATAGTAGGCTAATATAGACACTTACGTCATGTGTTTCCTTCATTATAACACTTATATAAGACTTTTAAAGTCATTTTGATAGTAGACTATTATAGCTAATATAGACACTTACGTCATGTGTTGCCTTCATTATAACACTTATATAAGACTTTCAAAGTCATTTTAATAGTAGGCTATTATAGCAAATATAGACACTTACGTCATGTGCTGCCTTCATTATAACACTTACATAAGACTTTCAAAGTAATTTTGATAGTAGGCTATTATTGCAAATATAGACACTTACGTCATGTGTTTCCTTCATTATAACACTTATATAAGACTTTTAAAGTCATTTTGATAGTAGGCTATTATAGCTAATATAGACACTTACGTCATGTGTTGCCTTCATTATAACACTTATATAAGGCTTTTAAAGTCATTTTGATAGTAGGCTAATATAGCTAATATAGACACTTACGTCATGTGTTGCCTTCATTATAACACTTATATAAGACTTTTAAAGTCATTTTGATAGTAGACTATTATAGCTAATACAGACACTTACGTCATGTGTTGCCTTCATTATAACACTTATATAAGACTTTTAAAGTCATTTTGATAGTAGGCTATTATAGCAAATATAGACACTTACGTCATGTGTTTCCTTCATTATAACACTTATATAAGACTTTTAAAGTCATTTTGATAGTAGACTATTATAGCTAATACAGACACTTACGTCATGTGTTGCCTTCATTATAACACTTATATAAGACTTTTAAAGTCATTTTGATAGTAGGCTATTATAGCAAATATAGACACTTACGTCATGTGTTTCCTTCATTATAACACTTATATAAGACTTTTAAAGTCATTTTGAAAGTAGGCTATGATAGCAAATATAGACACTTACGTCATGTGTTGCCTTCATTATAACACTTATATAAGACTTTCAAAGTCATTCTGATAGTAGGCTATTATAGCAAATATAGACACTTACGTCATGTGTTGCCTTCATTATAACACTTATATAAGACTTTTAAAGTCATTTTGATAGTAGACTATTATAGCTAATACAGACACTTACGTCATGTGTTGCCTTCATTATAACACTTATATAAGACTTTTAAAGTCATTTTGATAGTAGGCTATTATAGCAAATATAGACACTTACGTCATGTGTTTCCTTCATTATAACACTTATATAAGACTTTTAAAGTCATTTTGATAGTAGACTATTATAGCTAATACAGACACTTACGTCATGTGTTGCCTTCATTATAACACTTATATAAGACTTTTAAAGTCATTTTGATAGTAGGCTATTATAGCAAATATAGACACTTACGTCATGTGTTTCCTTCATTATAACACTTATATAAGACTTTTAAAGTCATTTTGAAAGTAGGCTATGATAGCAAATATAGACACTTACGTCATGTGTTGCCTTCATTATAACACTTATATAAGACTTTCAAAGTCATTCTGATAGTAGGCTATTATAGCAAATATAGACACTTACGTCATGTGTTGCCTTCATTATAACACTTATATAAGACTTTTAAAGTCATTTTGATAGTATGCTATTATAACTAATATAGACACTTATATCATGTGTTGCCTTCATTATAACACTTATATAAGACTTTTAAAGTCATTTTGATAGTAGGCTATTATAGCAAATATAGACACTTACGTCATGTGTTTCCTTCATTATAACACTTATATAAGACTTTTAAAGTCTTTTTGATAGTAGGCTATTATAGCAAATATAGACACGTACGTCATGTGTTTCCTTCATTATAACACTTATATACGGCTTTTCATTTTTTTGCGGCTCCAGACAGATCAGTTTTTTGTATTTTTGTTCCAATATGGCTCTTTCAAGCCTTGTTTTTAAGCATAAGTCAAATATTTACTTGCAAAATCACACTTTTTTTTAGGAAAATGCTGATGTTTTGCAAAAAAATGCATTCATTGCGTCCCCTAAAAAAGTGTGACGTTCATTAATAATAAATGGCGGCCACAAAGCGAGCTTACGGAGCATTGTATTGGCACAGCAGCCGCTTGGACGCTAATTAGTATTTTGACTTCATCTGCTTAATTGTTGCCGGTAGCTCTGCCAAAGCTTTGCCTCGGAGTTTGGAGTAAATGGGGGGAGAAAAAAAAAAAAAGCCTTTGTGCTTATCAACGCAGCCCAGAGTCTGTTTCAGGAGCGGTGTGAGCGTATGTATGTATGTATGTATGTATGTACAGTATCTGCTGCTTGCTCGGGGCTCGGGAGACAGGTGCTGAGGGATTAATTCGTATTTTGGAGCAGGTGCACCCTTTTCCTCACCCCTTACATGTCTCTTGCCTTGTTCCCCCACCGGAGACATATGGCAGGGGTGATTGGAGAGACCCGTGGTCCGCGGGGAGTGCTCCTTCTCCGTAGTTCATCTGTTCCAAATGGGATCCCGTGGGACTTTAAGACTCTCAGGGGGTGCTTGTTGGCTGGGAATCAGACGAGAGGGGGACGGGGGAGGTGGTTTCCTTTTACAGGGTGACTGCTTTGTTACAGTATTGTTACCGTACATACCTCGCATTGTGCATAAAAGGCCAATTCCACCACCTATTTTTTTTTAAAAACAGCAAAAACTGAAATCTAAGCAAGATGAAATATGTCAAATAAGGGTGATATTTGCTTATTTTCTGTCTGATAAGATAATTCTTCTCACTAAGCAGAGTTTATGTTAGAGTGTTTTACTTGCTTTAAGTGTTTTGGTCCTAAATGAAAAGACTATAAACATGCTACTATTTTTGTCCAAGCCAAGTAAGTTTTTGTTCCATGTTTATAGTCTTTTTTGGTTTCATAGTTTGTTCTCCGCCATTGTGCGCGCCTTTTGTTTACTTCCTTGTTTTGTAGTTATAGTGTTAAATAAAAATGTACTTACATTCCCGTCTCGCCCAAGCCAACTTTCCGTTGCATCCCAGAAAAACTAAACCCCAGGACCAAGTCTTGACAGTATGTCACCAGCAAGACAAACTGAAAAACACTGAACTTAAATACTACAGACATTGATTAACGAAAACAGGTGCGTGACTCAAAACGTGAAACAGGTGCGTGACGTGACAGGTGAAAACTAATGGGTTGCTATGGTGACAATCAAGAGTGCACAATGAGTCCAAACGTGGAACAGGTGAAACTAATGGGGTAATCATGGAAACGAGACAAGGGAGTGAAAAGACAGAAACTAAAGAGTCCTATAACTAAACAAAACATGACTTAAAACAAAACATGATTACACAGACATGACAATGTCATGTCGAGACGTCGCATTGATCGTGTTTGCGAATCGTCTTTACGAATGCACCCGGGGAAGGGAGTTATAAAGAGCGTTTCAGGCCTTGTATAAAATGTGTACCCTTTCTTTATGTGGACATTTATTATAAGGCAAGCTCTATGAATAATGCATGATTAAAAAGGCGTAATGGATGCACTGGGACTCGTCAAAATAAAAGCAAAAATCCATTTGCTCTCCCTGTAGTAAATCCACTCGCTTGTCCTTGGGCTAATTTCCAACTTGGGACTCGCAGGGGGGAGGGGGGAGGCGAGTGCACGCCTTGGTAGCGATTTCCAGCATCCGAGGTGTTAGTGGTGCTGTAAAGTGAAAGGGGGAGGGAAGAGGGAAGTGAAATGAGACATGGATGAGGTACAAAGCCAAGAATACCGCCTTCTCTTGATGCCTCCCCCTACCCCCCCCCCCCCCCCCCCCCCTCATCTCACTCGGTTTCTGACTCTCTCCTTCCCACTCTCCCGTCTGTCTCCCGCCATAACTCCTTCCCCCTGCCTCTCTGAGCAGCTGCCACTTCTGAGCCTGAAGAAAATGAAGGCAGATGAATCAATTTGGCCTGTGGCCCTAAAGTGCACTTGTCTGCACCCCGGCCGGGGCGGGGGGGATAATGAGCCGATAGATTGAACCCAGCATCGAGGTGCCTCTGCCCGGTACACCACCGGGACCCTTCACACACACACAAGTGATGCATCCCCAGCAGCGGTAGCAGCCTGTCGCTGGGTTAATGGGGGTGAGGGTCCTTTGCGCTGGACACTTTTTAGAACAAATTAGAGGAAGTATCCCTATCCGTTTCCCTGATTTGCCCCCTGACTCTTCCACGCCCAGCACACAAAAACCTTGACTTGAGCATGCTTGTTTGGATCATGAGAACATACCAGGTCGCTAAAAAGGGAAGTAGTGGTGGGGGGGACACAGGGGGGTAAGGTCCAATATTCAAGGGTAATAAGGATTGACACAGGCAGACGGTTGAGGCGCAACCTGCCCAAGTACTGCTGACAGGTGACGGCTGTCTAGGGAAAGAGGATACATGGTGAGAGGACATGGGACAATGGCGGGTTGCTGTAACAGCTTCTTTCACGAAAGGGGGAAGAGCGTACTATGGAGTTAGTATGGCCCGTGTAACTCAAAGATGGACAAAGAAGCATCACCCGGTTTTAAGGCCACTGGTAAGGCTTCGGAGTGATTGGCAGCATCACAAGTAAGACAATAAATCAGAATCAGAAGTATTTGTCACGTGGGGTTTTGCGGCTCACTGCGGGGTCGTTCTCCCGGGAATGCAGAACGGACAACTCCGGGCAACAGCGTGAGGTAGGAGATGATTTTAATCTTCTCAATAAATCTTGGCAGGGGCATGAGGTAAACAAACATAAACTATGGCGTGGAACAAACACGAAACTGTGGCATGAAGCAAACAACATAAACTATGGCGTGGAACAAACACGAAACTGTGACATGAAACAAACAGCATAAACTATGGCTTGGAACAAACACAAAACTGTGGCATGAAGCAAACAACATAAACTATGGCTTGGAACAAACACGAAACTGTGGCATGAAGCAAACAGCATAAACTATGGCGTGGAACAAACACAAAACTGTGGCATGAAACAAACAGCATGAACTATGGCTTGGAACAAACACAAAACTGTGGCATGAAACAAACAGCATAAACTATGGCTTGGAACAAACACGAAACTGTGGCATGAAACAAACAGCATAAACTATGGCTTGGAACAAACACGAAACTGTGTCATGAAGCAAACAACATAAACTATGGCTTGGAACAAACACAAGACTGTGGCATGAAACAAACAGCATAAACTATGGCTTGGAACAAACACAAAACTGTGGCATGAAACAAACAGCATAAACTATGGCGTGGAACAAACACAAAACTGTGGCATGAAACAAACAGCATAAACTATGGCTTGGAACAAACACAAAACTGTGGCATGAAGCAAACAACATAAACTATGGCTTGGAACAAACACAAAACTGTGGCATGAAACAAACAGCATAAACTATGGCTTGGAACAAACACAAAACTGTGGCATGAAACAAACAGCATGAACTATGGCTTGGAACAAACACAAAACTGTGGCATGAAGCAAACAACATAAACTATGGCTTGGAACAAACACAAAACTGTGGCATGAAACAAACAGCATAAACTATGGCTTGGAACAAACACAAAACTGTGGCATAAAACAAACAGCATAAACTATGGCTTGGAACAAACACGAAACTGTGGCATGAAGCAAACAACATAAACTATTGCTTGGAACTAACACGAAACTGTGGCATGAAACAAACAGCATAAACTATGGCTTGGAACAAACACGAAACTGTGGCATGAAGCAAACAACATAAACTATGGCTTGGAACAAACACGAAACTGTGGCATGAAACAAACAGCATAAACTATGGCTTGGAACAAACACAAAACTGTGGCATGAAACAAACAGCATAAACTATGGCTTGGAACAAACACGAAACTGTGGCATGAAACAAACAGCATAAACTATGGCTTGGAACAAACACGAAACTGTGGCATGAAATAAACATGAATCAAACAATGATGCCAGGCCGACTGACTGGCAAAGGCAGGCTTAAATAATGCCTCTGATTAGTGCTCGTGAAGCAGGTGAGCGGGCGAACACTAATCAGAGCCAGGTGGAAATAATAAGTAACCACGGTAACCAAACCAAACTCAGAGATGTCACAAACAGGAACTAAAAGAGTCCAAAGCTAACAGAAAATAACAAATACATGCTCCGGCCCACGGATCATGACAGTATTTTGTTAATCCCCAGGGGGGAATTAAGATTTTCAGCACAATCCCATTCAAGAGCAGACAAACATTACAGGGAGACAGAACAGGATCAAACATTACAGGGAGACGGAACAGGACAAACATTACAGGGAGACAGAACAGGATCGCCGACGGGTCTGCCAATTTCCGGCGCCCCTTAGAAAAAAGGTGAGAAACAGGTAACGGGGTGAGAAAAAAACAATAATTCAGTCTAAGCCTGGGCCCCTGGAGAGGGGGTCCAGATTGAGGCCAATGGGGGGTAAAAAATCATAGCCATAGCACACATAAACATGTGTGTAAGAGGGAAACATCAAAGAATAGAGCTGATGCAACCAGCCACGTCTACACACAGCTACAAAAGTAAAACAACAACAAAAAGAACAAAAACATACACACTGTGGTGGCCTCTGCGGTGTTCCACGCCTTAGGCAAGGCAAGGCAACTTTATTTATATAGCACGTTTACAACAATTTTTAAATTGGACCAAAGTGCTTTACAGGTTAAAAAGCATAGAGCAAAAAAACAAAAACAAAGAAAGAACATAAACAATGAATGAGCTAAACAAGATAGTACAAAAGCAATACGGTAAAAGGGTTCGAATAAAAAGTAAAATAGCAAGCCTAGTGGGCGGGCTCAGCTCAGGTTAAAGGCCAGCGAGAAGAGGTAGGTCTTAAGAAGGGTTTTGAAGACCCCCAGGCTCTGGGCTGACCTAATGTGGAGGGGAAGGCTGTTCCAGAGCTTAGGGGCGGCAGCAGAAAAGGCTCTGCCTTCCGCTTTAGTCTGCTGGGGTGGGGGGGAGCATGGCCAGAAACAGGAGCAGACCCACCAAAGCAACCAAGAGAGCCTACTCCACCCTCGGCCGCCCACCAACTCTCGGCCAATGTCCAGTCCGCATGGACGAGCGAGTATGCGTCCGAGGAGACCGAGGTGTCCGATACCTGCTCATTCAACCAAGACACTGTGAAGCTTGTCCGTCTCTTCGCTCAGCACCGGCTCCGCAGCCCTGTCTCTTCATCTGCATCTCCTCCGTCCATCCATCCATCCATCTTCTTCCGCTTATCCGAGATCGGGTCACGGGGGCAGCAGCTTAAGCAGGGAAGCCCAGACTTCCCTCTCCCCAGCCACTTCGTCCAGCTCCTCCCGGGGGATCCCGAGGCGTTCCCAGGCCAGCCGGGAGAGATAGTCTTCCCAGCGTGTCCTGGGTCTTCCCCGTGGCCTCCTACCGGTCGGACGTGCCCGAAACACCTTCCTAGGGAGGCGTTCGGGTGGCATCCTGACCAGATGCCCGAACCACCTCATCTGGCTCCTCTCGATGTGGAGGAGCAGCGGCTTTACTTTGAGCTCCCCCCGAATGACAGAGCTTCTCACCCTATCTCTAAGGGAGAGCCCCGCCACTCGGCGGAGGAAACTTATTTCGGCCGCTTGTACCCGTGATCTTGTCCTTTCAGTCATGACCCAAAGCTCATGACCATAGGTGAGGATGGGAACGTAGATCGACCGGTAAATCGAGAGCTTTGCCTTCCGGCTCAGCTCCTTCTTCACCACAACGGATCGATACAGCGTCCGCATTACTGAAGACGCCGCACCGATCCGCCTGTCGATCTCACGATCCACTCTTCCCCCACTCGTGAACAAGACTCCGAGGTACTTGAACTCCTCCACTTGGGGCAAGATCTCCTCCCCAACCCGGAGATGGCACTCCACCCTTTTACGGGAGAGAACCATGGACTCGGACTTGGAGGTGCTGATTCCCATCCCAGTCGCTTCACACTCGGCTGCGAACCGATCCAGTGAGAGCTGAAGATCTTGGCCGGAGGAAGCCATCAGGACCACATCATCTGCAAATAGCAGAGACCTAATCCTGCAGCCACCAAACCAGATCTCCTCCGGTCTCTCCAAATGGACTCTGGTGTGGCAGAGACCCAGCATCTGGTCTCCATGGCCAAAAGGCTTCTAGGAGACAGATCCAGAAGTTCACAAAAAAAGCACCGCAGAAGTCAAGAAAATGCCACTCCTTGTCACACAGTCCTAAAAGGTCCTGAACCAAAAGGCAACCAACAAACAAAAACACATGAAAACAAGAGGGAAACATCAGGAACACAAAATGATGACACAAGAGCACAGAGCTCCTGCCACCAGTAGCAAAAAATTGCCTTGAGTGAACTTCTGTGTGCCTCCAGCGTATCTGTCGATGCATTGACATTCCCTTTCTAATGACGGGGGAATTGGTGATTTCACCCAGAGTTAAAGTTGCAAGAATTAGCAGACAAAGTCAGCACCACTCAACCTGGGGGGAAATTAAGATGCTGGGGGGCCCCTTTGAAGATAATTAAAGAGCACGGAGCAGCAGCCTCTAGAGAAAGACCGGAGGCATGTTCAATACCGAGACTAATGGAACTAATTTCTTGTACATTATTCATGTAAAACATGGGTTTTCACGTTGCAATTTATTTTTTGTAAATGTATATCATACTGTCGAGGCTTTGGAAGACTACACTTCATATGCAAGCACCATAAGCACATTGATTTATTGAAGACAACAAATTCTCAAATATAAAATATGGTTTGTCTTAGGGAAATATGGTAATAACTACGGCTGGTTGTGGCATTCACAAACACTACACACGTTTATGAGACATAGATGTTGAGGCAGGTGGTATATACAGCTAAGTACATTCTTGTTTTAGTTATTGACAGAATTACATTGATACACATTATCTGGTATAATCAGTGTCAGAGCTTGGTCCGCATTGCCGGCAGTAAGTCGGACACGTTTCCAGTGAGGGTTGGACTCCGCCAAGGCTGCCCTTTGTCACCGATTCTGTTCATAACCTTTATGGACAGAATTTCTAGGCGCAGTCGGGGCGTTGAGGGGATCTGGTTTGGTGGCTGCAGGATTAGGTCACTGCTATTTGCAGATGATGTGGTCCTGATGGCTTCCTCCGGCCAAGATCTTCAGCTCTCACTGGATCGGGTCGCAGCCGAGTGTGAAGCGACTGGGATGGGAATCAGCACCTCCAAGTCCGAGTCCATGGTTCTCTCCCGGAAAAGGGTGGAGTGCCATCTCCGGGTTGGGGAGGAGATCTTGCCCCAAGTGGAGGAGTTCAAGTACCTCGGAGTCTTGTTCACGAGTGGGGGAAGAGTGGATCGTGCGATCGACAGGCGGATCGGTGCGGCGTCTTCAGTAATGCGGACGCTGTATCGATCCGTTGTGGTGAAGAAGGAGCTGAGCCGGAAGGCAAAGCTCTCGATTTACCGGTCGATCTACGTTCCCATCCTCACCTATGGTCATGAGCTTTGGGTCATGACCGAAAGGACAAGATCACGGGTACAAGCGGCCGAAATGAGTTTCCTCCGCCGAGTGGCGGGGCTCTCCCTTAGAGATAGGGTGTGAAGCTCTGTTATTCGGGGGGAGCTCAAAGTAAAGCCGCTGCTCCTCCACATCGAGAGGAGCCAGATGAGGTGGTTCGGGCATCTGGTCAGGATGCCACCCGAACGCCTCCCTAGGAAGGTGTTTCGGGCACGTCAGACCGGTAGGAGGCCACGGGGAAGACCCAGGACACGCTGGGAAGACTATCTCTCCCGGCTGGCCTGGGAATGCCTCGGGGTCCCCCGGGAGGAGCTGGACGAAGTGGCTGGGGAGAGGGAAGTCTGGGCTTCCCTGCTTAAGCTGCTGCCCCCGCGACCCGACCTCGGATAAGCGGAAGAAGATGGCACATTATCTGGTGCTATCAGTTATAGCTAACATTTTGACATATTTGTTTCAAAGAACCAACGCCCTCCACATCCCACCGCCCGGATTGTAAATGATGTAAATAATTCAATGTATATACTCTGATGATTAACTTGTGTGATGACTGTATTATGCTGATAGTATATAGTTGTACCATGAATGGATTAACCTGGACCCCGACTTAAACAAGTTGAAAAACTTATTGGGGAGTTACCATTTAGTGGTCAATTGTACGGAATATGTACTGTACTGTGCAATCTACTGATAGAAGTTTCAATCAATCAATCAAAGACACAACGGACGTGACAAGGTTAGTAGAAGGTGGGGATCGAACCAGGAACCCTCCGGTTGCTGGCACGGCCACTCTCCCAACTGCGCCACGCCGTCCCGTTGTTGATGTAGTTCAGTTCATATCTGTCCATCATATATGATTTTCAATATGCAGAATGTAATAAAAACCACATTGGTATACAGTATTTTGGTAACCTGTTTTTTGATAGAAACCCGTTCCATAAGGTCTGACGAAGACTTAATCGTAAGAAATAAGTGCATATCCAACTAATTACTCCCAGGGATCATTGTCCTGTTGGAACACCCAACTGCGCCCAAGACCCAACATCCGGGTTGATGATTTTAGGTTGTCCTGAAGAATTTGGAGGTAATCCTCCCATTTACTCTCTGTAAAGCACCAGTTCCATTGGCAGCAAAACAGGCCCAGAGCATAACACTACCACCACCATGCTTGACGGTAGGAATTGGTGTTCCTGGGATTTAAAGGCCTCACCTTTTCTCCTCCAAACATATTGCTGGGTATTGTGGCCAAACAGCTCAATGTTTGTTTCATCTGACCACAGAACTTTCCTCCAGAAGGTCTTATCTTTGTCCATGTGATGTCAGATGAAATTTTCAGTAGACCCATAGTAAATTCATAAAAAAAAAAAAACTTCAAGAATGTTTTTTTGTGACCAACAAGTATGTGCTCCAAATCACTCTATCACGAAAAAATAAGAGTTGCAGAAATGATTGGAAACTCAACACGGCCATGACTCGGGATGATGTTCGAAACCGGTTGTCCCGGTTGTTCGATAAGAAAAGAACCGTTCGATAAGAAAAGAACCGATTCCATGGACTCAAATCCCTTTTCGAGAACCGGTTCCCGTTATCGAAGCCACTATAGTAAAGAAAAATAGTTGGTTCTTTATTCGAATCCCTGGGAACGAATCCCGTCCCACAGGAAATGCCCTGTGGCACGTCCCAGGAAATGACGTAGCTCAGTCATTAGGCGGCAGATACAGAAAGCAGCAACAACAATGGACCGGAAAAAAACGCCTCAAGGCATGGCTATGGCTTCATTTTACAAAAAAATACGACGAGGAAACAGCTATCTGCAATTATTGCCAGGCTTTGCTCTCTTGTAAGGGGGGGAAGTACAACAAGCATGATGAAACATGTTCAGGCCGTACATAACCTGAAGGTTAGAGAAAGGTGTCGTGGAGTCATTCCTGGAGGAGGCCACACTCATGGACCCCAGAAGGATGTTCCAATAGCAGCAGAAGTGCACTTTTTGGAGAGATTATTTTCAGTTTCGTGCCCAAGGGACTGATTTTATTTAACACTATATTATTACTACGCCGGATAGTCGAACCTCGGATTCAGGAGGAACAGTGTGGTTTTCGTCCTGGTCGTGGAACTGTGGACCAGCTCTATACTCTCGGCAGGGTCCTTGAGGGTGCATGGGAGTTTGCCCAACCAGTCTACATGTGCTTTGTGGACTTGGAGAAGGCATTCGACCGTGTCCCTCGGGAAGTCCTGTGGGGAGTGCTCAGAGAGTATGGGGTATCGGACTGTCTGATTTTGGCGGTCCGCTCCCTGTATGATCAGTGTCAGAGCTTGGTCCGCATTGCCGGCAGTAAGTCGGACACGTTTCCAGTGAGGGTTGGACTCCGCCAAAGCTGCCCTTTGTCACCGATTCTGTTCATAACTTTTATGGACAGAATTTCTAGGCGCAGTCAAGGCGTTGAGGGGATCCGGTTTGGTGGCTGCAGGATTAGGTCTCTGCTTTTTGCAGATGATGTGGTCCTGATGGCTTCATCTGGCCAGGATCTTCAGCTCTCGCTGGATCGGTTCACAGCCGAGTGTGAAGCGACTGGGATGAGAATCAGCACCTCCAAGTCCGAGTCCATGGTTCTCGCCCGGAAAAGGGTGGAGTGCCATCTCCGGGTTGGGGAGGAGACCCTTCCCCAAGTGGAGGAGTTCAGGTTCCTAGGAGTCTTGTTCACGAGTGAGGGAAGAGTGGATCGTGAGATCGACAGGCGGATCGGTGCAGTATCTTCAGTAATGCGGACGCTGTATCGATCCGTTGTGGTGAAGAAGGAGCTGAGCCGGAAGGCAAAGCTCTCAATTTACCGGTCGATCTACGTTCCCATCCTCACCTATGGTCATGAGCTTTGGGTTATGACCGAAAGGACACGATCACGGGTACAAGCGGCCGAAATGAGTTTCCTCCGCCGGGTGGCAGGGCTCTCCCTTAGAGATAGGGTGAGAAGCTCTGTCATCCGGGGGGAGCTCAAAGTAAAGCCGCTGCTCCTCCACATCGAGAGGAGCCAGATGAGGTGGTTCGGGCATCTGGTCAGGATGCCACCCAATCGCCTCCCTCGGGAGGTGTTTAGGGCACGTCTGACCGGTAGGAGGCCACGGGGAAGACCCAGGACACGTTGGGGAGACTATGTCTCCCGGCTGGCCTGGGAACGCCTCGGGATCCCCCGGGAAGGGCTGGACGAAGTGGCTGGGGAGAGGGAAGTCTGGGCTTCCCTGCTTACGCTGCTGCCCCCGCGACTTGACCTCAGATAAGCGGAAGAAGATGGATGGATGGATGGACTATATTATTATTTATACACCTATAGTGATCACAGAGACAGGTTGTTTTTGTGTTACTGTATATATTTGTTTTTCTGAAAAATCCCACTTAATATGCTTTGGGTAACAACAGTCAATATTTATTTATTCTATTTTATTTTTTTAGGGGGGTAACAACCGTCAATATGTATTTATTTATTTTATTTTATTTTTTCTTATAAAATAAAAGTGAGTTTTTGTTAAACCAAATATTGTGGTTTTTTTTCCATATACAACAACCTATCTGAAGGAATCGGTTCGATAAGAGAATTCGATAATGGGCTCGAACTCGATAATTTCTTATCAAACATCATCCCTAGCCATGACATTATGTTCTTTACAAGTGTATGTCAACTTTTGATCGCGACTGTTAGTCTTGTCTTAAGCCTCAGAGAAAAGCATGGCAACCTTAAAAACATTGCCAGCATTTGCAAACGAGCCTCTGCCCCTCTTGAGCTCTTGTCCTTTACCATAAATGAGCAGCAATAAATCAAAAATCCAACATATTAAAGTTATGCAGTTGGGATCCTTTAAGGCCTGTTAAACACATCCTGAGATCAGGAATTAGTCTCTGCCTTAATCACATCCAGTCAGAGGCGCCAATCTTTTGTCAGCGCTGGCGAGTTCCTGCAGAGATCAATTGCCCTCCCGGGTTCCGCTGAACGGTGGCTCAGGGGATGGTCCATGCAAACTGCAATGATTAACTTAGACGGCTAATTAGATGCCTTGGACTGATCGATAGTTGAGTTGATTGCTGACTGGGTAATGTTGCTGCAGGCCACAGTGGGGACGCAAACGCGTTGGGCACCCTCCGGAAATTGCCAGCCAAGCCGATGCCAGGTAAACAACGTAATCGGCTGCTGGGTGTAACGGCTTTGTTATGCACAGTCGCACACCATACCCTGACACTAGAGATGCGCGGTTTGCGGGCACAACCGCGGAGTCCGCGGATTATCCGCGGATCGGGCGGATGAAATTAAAAAAAATTAGATTTTATCCGCGGGTCGGGTCGGGCAGTTAAAATAAAAAAAAAATTAGATTTTAAATAGATTCAGGCGGGTGGCAGTTAAACCAATTCGGAAATATATATACATAGTTAAATGTTGTTACCCACATACGAAAAACGAGCAGGCACCTGCTGCATATGCCACAACAGAAGAAAAAAAAGAAAAAGAGATGGACACTTTTACGGAGCGGAGAAGGGACGCCTCGCCGGGGTCCGGGAAAGGGCCCCACCGGGAGCCGTAGCTGAGGCGATCCGCGAGAAGGGCCCGACGCACGTCCAGGGTCACCACCGCGCCCACCGCACCGACACCCCGCCTCTTCCGCCTTCGCCGCGGCCGGCGTCACGCGCAGCAGGTAAGCAGCTAACCTGCCCGGCACCCCCGTGGCCGGGGGCTCGTAACAGGGGTCACTCCGCGCGCAGTGCGCTCACGAAAGGGGTGGGGCTCACCCTGGTTGATATAGACAGCAGGACGGTGGCCGTGGAAGTCGGAACCCGCTAAGGAGTGTGTAACAACCCACATGCCGAATCAACTAGCCCTGAAAATGGATGGCGCTGGAGCGTCGGGCCCATACCCGGCCGTCGCCGGCAGCGAGACGCGCTTGGAGGTGCGCTCAGCGCGGCTCCCACATGATTGCGCACTGGTGTGCTCTGCTGCATTGGATCAGTCTCCTTTCTTTAACAGGCAAAAGCTTTATAACCTCACTAATGCCTTGCATCGTCTATATTAAATATATAACAACGGGCGGGTGCGGGCGGGTGCGGTTCTGATCAAATGTTAGGTCGGGTGGATGGCGGATGGTTGACGACTTTCTGATGCGGTTACGGATGAAATAATTGCCTATCCGCGCATCTCTACCTGACACCCTGACGTCGCCTCCCAGCTCGCCGAACAGGATTGCGTTCTTTTGTGTTTCCTTTGACAGAGGGAAATCACAGAGCCCGCCGTCTATTCCGAGATCGAAGGAGCGATTAGGCCGACAGCGGGTTGAGACGGCGGTGGAATTTCAAATTGATTAGGCACACCTGCCAGGTTTCTCTGAACCCTGATTGCATGGTAGAGGCTCCTTCCTCTACTCACTCCAAAAGATGTCACTGCTGACCTCGGAGTGACGTTCACGCACTTTGGCCAATCCCCACCCTTGCCCCTGGCAGTGTAATTAAAAGGAAATCTCGTCTACTTGGCGTGGTAGCTGGTGGGCACAAGGGTAGACAAACACTCTCTCTAAGCTACCCCTTCCCCCCTGCCAGGTGGTAGCGTACAGGACCTGTCAGATTAGCTGATGACCCTTTTAATTCTAGCCCAGCCGGGGGCCATAATTGATATTTACTGGGAAAGGTTAATTGTAGCAGTGATCTGCTTAAATTACAGCGGAGATCAGGAGACCAAGGCCAGCCAGAGCGCGTGTCACCAGGGGAGCTACTACATGCAAACTGCTAGTTAAATGGAATACACCCCGCAGCTATTGCCACTCTTAACTCCAAGGTGGGGGAAACCAGCGTGGGACGCTGTGATTGGCCGGTGCCGTGGCAACCCAGATACTGCCATGCAGAGTTTGTCAACCTTCCATCTGGTTGGGAATTTGGATGCGTGCCAACTACGTTCCGAATGACCTGCAATAAAAGGAGTCATCCATGATGGCTCTAGGATTGCTATCTTGTGGGCGGCTAGACTCTAAATTGACATTTGTCCATAAAAGCTGAGAAGGGCGACTTTATAACTTTAGCGTTTTTGTTATTCTTTTCAGCAAAGGGGAGGAGGGCAAAACTGATGGTGACGAACCTTTATTTAAATTTGTGTCACAACATTCTGTCTGTTTGGAATGAAAAATACACTTTCTTTTAACCCAAACAATAGTTTAGACATGTCAGGAACAAACCTTAATCATGTGATCCAGGGGTGTCAAACATACGGCCCGAGGGCCGGATCAGGCCCGCGAACAGGTTTTATCCGTCCCGCGGGATGAATTTGCTAAGTATAAAAATGTACCTGAAATTTTTGAATGAAAGAAACTGCTGTTCTAAATGTGTCCACTAGATGTCACAATAGCAATTCTGAACATGATCACATCATTTATTCAGAAAGTATAAATAACGACAAATAAAGGTAGAATACTATTATTTGCTAAGTATTAAACTGACCCGGAACTTTTGAATGAAATAAACTGCTGTTCTAAATGTGTCCACTAGATGTCACAATAGATGATGCGACATATGTACAAAATAAACCACATGAATTTTGTACATCAGTCGAGGAAAATGAGCAAACTACATAAATAACATCCTGTATTTTGATATTTTTTCATCTTGATAGATTAAAAATGAACACCAAATGAGTTGACTGATGAACATTATGTCATGTCTGTGTAATCATGTTTTGTCTTAGTCATGTTTTGTTTAGTTATTGGACTCTTTAGTTTCTGGCTTTTCACTCCCTTGTCTTGTTTCCATGATTACCCATTAGTTTCACCTGTTCCACGTTTGGACTCATTGTGCACTCTTGTTTGTCACCATAGCAACCCATTAGTTTTCACCTGTCACGTCACGCACCTGTTTCACGTTTTGAGTCACGCACCTGTTTTCGTTAATCATGTCTGATAGTCGAACCTCGGATTCAGGAGGAACAGTGTGGTTTTCGTCCTGGTCGTGGAACTGTGGACCAGCTCTATACTCTCGGCAGGGTCCTTGAGGGTGCATGGGAGTTTGCCCAACCAGTCTACATGTGCTTTGTGGACTTGGAGAAGGCATTCGACCGTGTCCCTCGGGAAGTCCTGTGGGGAGTGCTCAGAGAGTATGGGGTATCGGACTGTCTGATTGTGGCGGTCCGCTCCCTGTATGATCAGTGCCAGAGCTTGGTCCGCATTGCCGGCAGTAAGTCGGACACGTTTCCAGTGAGGGTTGGACTCCGCCAAGGCTGCCCTTTGTCACCGATTCTGTTCATAACTTTTATGGACATAATTTCTAGACGCAGTCAGGGCGTTGAGGGGATCTGGTTTGGTGGCTGCAGGATTAGGTCTCTGCTATTTGCAGATGATGTGGTCCTGATGGCTTCCTCTGGCCAAGATCTTCAGCTCTCGCTGGATCGGTTCGCAGCCGAGTGTGAAGCGACTGGGATGGGAATCAGCACCTCCAAGTCCGAGTCCATGGTTCTCTCCTGGAAAAGGGTAGAGTGCCATCTCCGGGTTGGGGAGGAGATCTTGCCCCAAGTAGAGGAGTTCAAGTACCTTGGAGTCTTGTTCACGAGTGAGGGAAGAGTGGATCGTGAGATCGACAGGCGGATCGGTGCGGCATCTTCAGTAATGCGGACGCTGTATCGATCCGTTGTGGTGAAGAAGGAGCTGAGCCGGAAGGCAAAGCTCTCGATTTACCGGTCAATCTACGTTCCCATCCTCACCTATGGTCATGAGCTTTGGGTCATGACCGAAAGGACAAGATCACGGGTACAAGCGGCCGAAATGAGTTTCCTCCGCCGGGTGGCGGGGCTCTCCCTTAGAGATAGGGTGAGAAGCTCTGTCATTCGGGGGGAGCTCAAAGTAAAGCCGCTGCTCCTCCACATCGAGAGGAGCCAGATGAGGTGGTTTGGGCATTTGGTCAGGATGCCACCCGAACGCCTCCCTAGGAAGGTGTTTCGGGCACGTCCGACCGGTAGGAGGCCACGGGGAAGACCCAGGACACGCTGGGAAGACTATCTCTCCCGGCTAGCCTCGGGATCCCCCGGGAGGAGCTGGACGAAGTGGCTGGGGAGAGGGAAGTCTGGGTTTCCCTGCTTAAGCTGCTGCCCCCGCGACCCGACCTCGGATAAGCGGAAGAAGATGGATGGATGGATGGATGTCTGTAGTATTTAAGTTCATTGTTTTTCAGTTTGTCTTTCTGGTGACATCCCCACATTTATGCTTTGCACATTTCTGACTCTTTTTTTCATGTCCATCGTTCACGCTGCTCCTTTTTTGTCCATGCCAAGTAAGTTTTGTTTATTATTGCCACAGTTAGTGTTTTTTGTTGTTCATAGTTTTTGCCTTTGTGCAAGTGTTTGGTTTCATAGTTTGTTCTCCGCCATTGTGCGCGCCTTTTGTTTACTTCCTTGTTTTGTGTTTATAGTGTTTAAATAAAAATGTACCTTCATTCCCGTCTCGCCCGAGCCAACTTTCCGTTGCCTTCGAGAAAAACTAAACCCCAGGACCAAGTTATGACACATTATCACATAATTTATTCAGAAAATATTAAAAAAACGACAAATAAATTATTAACCGCAACATGTAAGTGTAACAAAAAACAACATTATAATTTGTACATTTTCAGAATGTGCTTGTTCTATTTTTAAACAAAGAAAACAATCTGAAGTTGTCTTTATTTTTTAAGTTATCGTGCCATGATTTTACCACTTGGGAGTAGATTTTTCTCCATGTGGCCCCCCATCTAAAATAAGTTTGACACCCCATCAAATATCATCCTGAGGGCCATAGATCATTCGGGCCTTGACTTTGACACCATCCATCCCATCCATCCATCTTCTTCCGCTTATCCGAGGTCGGGTCGCGGGGGCAGCAGCCTAAGCAGGGAAGCCCAGACTTCCCTCTCCCCAGCCACTTCGTCCAGCTCCTCCCGGGGGATCCCGAGGCGTTCCCAGGCCAGCCGGGAGACATAGTCTTCCCAACGTGTCCTGGGTCTTCCCCGCGGCCTCCTACCGGTCGGACGTGCCCTAAACACCTCCCTAGGGAGGCGTTCGGGTGGCATCCTGACCAGATGCCCGAACCACCTCATCTGGCTCCTCTCGATGTGGAGGAGCAGCGGCTTTACTTTGAGCTCCTCCCGGATGGCAGAGCTTCTCACCCTATCTCTAAGGGAGAGCCCCACCACCCGGCGGAGGAAACTCATTTCGGCCGCTTGTACCCGTGATCTTGTCCTTTCGGTCATAACCCAAAGCTCATGACCATAGGTGAGGATGGGAATGTAGATCGACCGGTAAATTGAGAGTTTTGCCTTCCGGCTCAGCTCCTTCTTCACCACAACGGATCGATACTGAAGACGCCGCACCGATCCGCCTGTCGATCTCACCATCCACTCTTCCCTCACTCGTGAACAAGACTCCGAGGTACTTGAACTCCTCCACTTGGGGCAAGATCTCCTCCCCAACCCGGAGATGGCACTCCACCCTTTTCCGGGCGAGAACCATGGACTCGGACTTGGAGGTGCTGATTCTCATCCCAGTCGCTTCACACTCAGCTGCGAACCGATCCAGCGAGAGCTGAAGATCCTGGCCAGATGAAGCCATCAGGACCACATCATCTTCAAAAAGCAGAGACCTAATCCTGCAGCCACCAAACCAGATCCCCTCAACGCCTTGACTGCGCCTAGAAATTCTGTCCATAAAAGCTATGAACAGAATGGGTGACAAAGGGCAGCCTTGGTGGAGTCCAACCCTCACTGGAAACGTGTCCGACTTACTACCGGCAATGCGGACCAAGCTCTGGCACCGATCATACAGGGAGCGGACTGCCACAATCAGACAGTCCGATACCCCATACTCTCTGAGCACTCCCCACAGGACTTCTCGAGGGACACGGTCGAATGCCTTCTCCAAGTCCACAAAGCACATGTAGACTGGTTGGGCAAACTCCCATGCACCCTCAAGGACCCTGCCGAGAGTATAGAGCTGGTCCACAGTTCCACGACCAGGACGAAAACCACACTGTTCCTCCTAAATCCGAGGTTCGACTATCCGGCGTAGCCTCCTCTCCAGTACACCTGAATAGACCTTACCGGGAAGGCTGAGGAGTGTGATCCCACGATAGTTAGAACACACCATAAGAAGACTTTGACACCACTGGGCTAAAATCAAGGTTCTTGAATGGACTTTTCCAAAAGCCTTCCTTCCTTTGTGGACAATGCATAAAAGTCGGTTCCGTGCCAAGAAACCATATGAACAAATTCTAAGGAAAAAAAAAAGCTAAATTATTAAGTGTCTGATCCATTTAAAACTTGCAGATGAGTGGACAATAAAACCGCATTTGATCTAATTGCAGTATCTCTTGTACGTTGCAGATCAAACCGTTGATGGGTTTCCCGGTCAAGTTTTTCCAGGATGAAACGGAGCTTGGTCTACCACACAGGAGCAACACCAAGGAGCAGGTGAGCAGGGTGGGACAATTCGCAGGGCTCTTTTATTCTTTACTATCTTCATTCTAAGAAGTCGATATTGCCATACGGAGCAATCCAACACTAAGATCAGCTTTTGTTGGCAGTGTTTTTTTTGTGGGGGTTGAGACCCTGGAGGTCGACTGCTGCTATGAAGCGCTGCCAGCCGTCTATCCAAGCGGTGGTGAAGGCGTGGGGTGGGGGTGTATATGCCCATTGTCTTGGGTGTGATGACGTAGTGTCCATAGGCCTGGGGTCGTTCTGCATGCAAGCAAAAGTTCGACCCCAGGTGTCGTTGAGGAGGGAGGGAGGTCAAAAGCGTCCACCATTGAGGAGTCCTCGGGGGATGTTTTCCGAACAGCCTGCTCCTGTTGTTGCAGCGTCAAGGCCATTCGAGGGAGTCAAAACGTAGATTAGGATTTTCATTATGCTTATAATTGCCCAGGCCTGGTCTAGATCAAGACACTTGTGATTTAGGGCTATATAAATAAACATTTATTGATTGATTGATTGATAGATAGTCATGACTTTTTTTTTCCAAACACGGCAAGGAAATGGTCACATGACCTAACAGGTTTTATCCAGGTGTGGGCTGACAATGGCATTGTGTTTTGATTGATTGATTGAGACTTTTATTAGTAGGTTGCACAGTGAAGTACATATTCCGTACAATTGACCACTAAATGGTAACACCCCAATAAGTTTTTCAACTTGTTTAAGTCGGGGTCCACTTAAATTGATTCATGATACAGATATATACTATCAGATATATACTATCATCATAATACAGTCATCACACAAGATAATCACATTGAATTATTTACATTATTTATAATCCAGGGTGTGGAGGGTAAGTGTCAAAAAGACAGCCAAAAGAGTTTGATATGAGAATAAATCTAAAGTTAAAATATAGGGTAGAAATGCACCCATTTGCAGGAAACGTAGTCTTGATTTTCAAAATTTTCTTTCAAGGCTTGCATGTCTACATTAAAACATTCTTCTTCATACTGCATTAATATATGCTACTTTTAAACTTTCATGCAGAGAAGGAAATCACAACTAAAAAAATCACTCATTTTTTCATCCGGTGTTGATATGGAAATTTTTGCCTTGCATTTTGATGGTGTGGACGTGTGGCACCGAATGGAGATAAGCGTCTCGACAGACGTCACAATATTTGAACAATGATGACGAAAACTGTTTTCTCTGTCGTGTCGGTGTGTCGAAAATTGTTATGCGCTTATTTTTTTATTTGATTTTGTGCGTGGCGTAGATTTGCTATGCGCAGAGGACGCTTAAACAGTGCGCAATTGCACAGGCGAGCACCTTAGAGGGAGCGTTGCTCGCACGGCTGCGCTAGCATCACAGCTAACGTTAGCCATGCTGCTACCTCTCTGCTGGGAGAGGACGTATACGTATGTGACGTATGTCGTGACAGTATGTGACGTATGACGTATGTGACGTGTGTAAGAAGGTGCGCTCGCTGTCTGTGAGAGGGAGACACAGGAAAGAGTGAGAAGAGCCTGTCGTGCAGCTAAAAGCAACTGCGTGGATGTGTTGAAGGTGTGCTGGAAAATGCGAAACGGAAATTACGGAGCAGCAGAAAAGTGGAATGTATTATTTAAATCGGTGCGTTGGAAAACACGGACCGGAGTTTTTTTTTAAACTGGATCTGGATTAGCATTTTCCCATGCCTTGCCGATACGCAATTTTTGGCAAATATCGGCAGCCGATCCGATCCAAATATCGGATCGGGACATCCCTAATCGAGACGGGTTGTGACGTTCATATGTTGTCAATAGTCAGTGTTTTATCGGTCTTAGTTAATATTGTAAATCCCACATTCTTTATTGTCATGTCCATGCTGGATGTCTCATTCAATTAAAAAAAAAATTAAAACGTTTTTATCATTATTGTGAGGTTTTGTATTAGTGTTCCTAAAAATAGATATAAAAGGCCCCCCAGACACATTTTTTTTCTCTAAATTTGGCCCCTTCCGAGGCAAAATAATTGCCCAGGCCTGGTCTAGATAGTCATGACTTTTTCTTTTTTTTCCCAAACACGGCAGTGGAATGGTCACATGACCTAACAGGTTTTATCCAGGTGTGGGCTGACACTGGCGTGGAATGAGTTTTAAAAAATGCTGACGAGACGGGTTGTGACGTTCATATGTTGTCAATAGTCAGTGTTTTATCGCTCATAGTTAATATTGTAAATCCCACATTCTTTATTTTCATGTACCGTATTTTCCGCACTATTAGCCGCACCTAAAAACCACAAATTTACTCAAAAGCTGACAGTGCGGCTTATAACCCGGTGCGCTTTATATATGGATTAATATTAAGATTCATTTTCATAAAGTTTCGGTCTCGCAACTACGGTAAACAGCCGCCATCTTTTTTCCCCGTAGAAGAGGAAGTGCTTCTTCTTCTATGGTAAGCAACCGCCAAGGTAAGCACCCGCCCCCATAGAAGAGGAAGCGCTTCTTCTTCTACTGTAAGCAACCACCCGCCCCCGTAGAAGAAGAAGAAGCGCGCGGATATTACGTTTCATTTCCTTTGTGTGTTTACATCTGTAAAGACCACAAAATGGCTCCTACTAAGCGACAGGTTTCCGGTTCATGAAAAGACGCAATCCCTCCATCCGCACACGGACTACTATTTCACAGCAACTGCCTAAAGACTTTCACGAAAAGCTGGCTACTTTCCGTGCATATTGTAAAAACAAGATAGCTGAAAAAAAGATCCGGCCAGAGAACATTATCAACATGGACGAGGTTCCACTGACTTTTGATATTCCTGTGAACCGCACTGTGGATACAACGGGAGCACGTACGGTGAATATTCGCACCACAGGGAATGAGAAGTCATCCTTCACTGTGGTTCTAGCTTGCCATGCTAATGGCCAGAAACTTCCACCCATGGTGATATTCAAAAGGAAGACCTTGCCAAAAGAGACCTTTCCAGCCGGCGTCATCATAAAAGCTAACTCGAAGGGATGGATGGATGAAGAAAAGATGAGCGAGTGGTTAAGGGAAGTTTACGCGAAGAGGCCGGGTGGCTTTTTTCACGCAGCTCCGTCCATGTTGATATACGACTCCATGCGCGCCCACATCACGCTGGTTTTTAATATATTATTAAAGTTTGACTGACCTATCTGACTGTTTTTTTGACATCCCTTTAGCGCAGTTAGATGCGGCTTATAACACGGGGCGGCTTATAGGTGGACAAAGTTTTGAAATATGCCGTTCATTGAAGGCGCGGCTTATAACCCAGGGCGGCTTATGGTGCGGAAAATACGGTACATGCTGGGTGTCTCATTCAGTTAAAAAAAAAATGTAAAAAGTTTTTTAAGGCGGTCTGTCATAACGTTTTTATCATTATTGTGAGGTTTTGTATAAGTGTTCCTAAAAATAGATAGAAAAGGCCCCCCAGACACATTTTTTTCTCTAAATTTGGCCCCTTCCGAGGCAAAATAATTGCCCAGGCCTGGTCTAGATAGTCATGACATTTTTTTTTCTTCCAAACACGGCAGTGAAATGGTCACATGACCTAACAGGTTTTATCCAGGTGTGGGCTGACACTGGCGTGGAATGAGTTTTAATAAATGCTATCGAGACGGGTTGTGACGTTCATATGTTGTCAATAGTCAGTGTTTTATCGGTCGTAGTTAATATTGTAAATCCCACATTCTTTATTTTCATGTACATGCTGGGTGTCTCATTCAGTTAAAAAAAAAAGTAAAAAGTTTTTTAAGGCGGTCTGTCATAACGTTTTTATCATTATTTTGTATTAGTGTTCCTAAAAATAGATATAAAAGGCCCCCCAGACACATTTTTTTCTCTAAATTTGGCCCTTCCGAGGCAAAATAATTGCCCAGGCCTTGTCTAGATAGTCATGACTTTTTTTTTCCAAACATGGCATTGAAATGGTCACATGACCTAACAGGTTTTATCCAGGTGTGGGCTGACACTGGCGTGGAATGAGTTTTAAAAAATGCTATCGAGACGGGTTGTGACGTTCATATGTTGTCAATAGTCAGTGTTTTATCGGTCGTAGTTAATATTGTAAATCCCACATTCTTTATTTTCATGTACATGCTGGGTGTCTCATTCAGTTAAAAAAAAAGTAAAAAGTTTTTTAAGGCGGTCTGTCATAACGTTTTTATCATTATTTTGTATTAGTGTTCCTAAAAATAGATAGAAAAGGCCCCCCAGACACATTTGTTTCTCTAAATTTGGCCCCTTCCGAGGCAAAATAATTGCCCAGGCCTGGTCTAGATAGTCATGACATTTTTTTTTTCCAAACACGGCAGTGAAATGGTGACCTAACAGGTTTTATCCAGGTGTGGGCTGACACTGGCGTGGAATGAGTTTTGAAAAATGCTATCGAGACGGGTTGTGACGTTCATATGTTGTCAATAGTCAGTGTTTTATCGGTCGCAGTTAATATTGTAAATCCCGCATTCTTTATTTTCATGTACCGTATTTTCCGCACTATTAGCCGCACCTAAAAACCACAAATTTACTCAAAAGCTGACAGTGCGGCTTATAACCCGGTGCGCTTTATATATGGATTAATATTAAGATTCATTTTCATAAAGTTTCGGTCTCGCAACTACAGTAAACAGCCGCCATCTTTTTTCCCCGTAGAAGAGGAAGTGCTTCTTCTTCTACGCAAGCAACCGCCAAGGTAAGCACCCGCCCCCATAGAACAGGAAGCGCTTCTTCTTCTACTGTAAGCAACCACCCGCCCGCGTAGAAGAAGAAGAAGCGCGCGGATATTACGTTTCATTTCCTTTGTGTGTTTACATCTGTAAAGACCACAAAATGGCACCTACTAAGCGATAGGTTTCCGGTTCATGAAAAGACACAATCTCTCCATCCGCACACGGACTACTATTTCACAGCAACTGCCTAAAGACTTTGAAGAAAAGCTGGCTACTTTCCGTGCATATTGAAAAAACAAGATAGCTGAAAAAAAGATCCGGCCAGAGAACATTATCAACATGGACGAGGTTCCACTGACTTTTGATATTCCTGTGAACCGCACTGTGGATACAACGGGAGCACGTACGGTGAATATTCGCACCACAGGGAATGAGAAGTCATCCTTCACTGTGGTTCTAGCTTGCCATGCTAATGGCCAGAAACTTCCACCCATGGTGATATTCAAAAGGAAGACCTTGCCAAAAGAGACCTTTCCAGCCGGCGTCATCATAAAAGCTAACTCGAAGGGATGGATGGATGAAGAAAAGATGAGCGAGTGGTTAAGGGAAGTTTACGCGAAGAGGCCGGGTGGCTTTTTTCACGCAGCTCCGTCCATGTTGATATACGACTCCATGCGCGCCCACATCACGCTGGTTTTTAATATATTATTAAAGTTTGACTGACCTATCTGACTGTTTTTTTGACATTCCTTTAGCGCAGTTAGATGCGGCTTATAACACGGGGCGGCTTATAGGTGGACAAAGTTTTGAAATATGCCGTTCATTGAAGGCGCGGCTTATAACCCAGGGCGCCTTATGGTGCGGAAAATACGGTACATGCTGGGTGTCTCATTCAGTTAAAAAAAAATGTAAAAAGTTTTTTAAGGCGGTCTGTCATAACGTTTTTATCATTATTGTGAGGTTTTGTATTAGTGTTCCTAAAAATAGATATTAAAGGCCCCCCAGACACATTTTTTTCTCTAAATTTGGCCCCTTCCGAGGCAAAATAATTGCCCAGGCCTGGTCTAGATAGTCATGACATTTTTTTTTTCTTCCAAACACGGCAGTGAAATGGTCACATGACCTAACAGGTTTTATCCAGGTGTGGGCTGACACTGGCGTGGAATGAGTTTTAATAAATGCTATCGAGACGGGTGGTGACGTTCATATGTTGTCAATAGTCAGTGTTTTATCGGTCGTAGTTGATATTGTAAATCCCACATTCTTTATTTTCATGTACATGCTGGGTGTCTCATTCAGTTAAAAATAAATTTTAAAAGTTTTTTAAGGCGGTCTGTCATAACGTTTTTAATCATTATTTTGTATTAGTGTTCCTAAAAATAGATAGAAAAGGCCCCCCAGACACATTTTTTTCTCTAAATTTGGCCCCTTCCGAGGCAAAATAATTGCCCAGGCCTGGTCTAGATAGTCATGACATTTTTTTTTTTCTTCCAAACACGGCAGTGAAATGGTCACATGACCTAACAGGTTTTATCCAGGTGTGGGCTGACACTGGCGTGGAATGAGTTTTAAAAAATGCTATCGAGACGGGTTGTGACGTTCATATGTTGTCAATAGTCAGTGTTTTATCGGTCATAGTTAATATTGTAAATCCCACATTCTTTATTTTCATGTACATGCTGGGGGTCTCATTCAGTTAAAAAAAAAAGTAAAATGTTTTTTAAGGCGGTCTGTCATAACGTTTTTATCATTATTTTGTATTAGTGTTCCTAAAAATAGATAGAAAAGGCCCCCCAGACACATTTTTTTCTCTAAATTTGGCCCCTTCCGAGGCAAAATAATTGCCCAGGCCTGGTCTAGATAGTCATGACATTTTTTTTTTTTTCCAAACACGTCAGTGAAATGGTCACATGACCTAACAGGTTTTATCCAGGTGTGTGCTGACACTGGCGTGGAATGAGTTTTAAAAAATGCTATCGAGACGGGTTGTGACGTTCATATGTTGTCAATAGTCAGTGTTTTATCGGTCGTAGTTAATATTGTAAATCCCACATTCTTTATTTTCATGTACATGCTGGGTGTCTCATTCAGTTAAAAAAAAAGATGTAAAACGTTTTTTAAGGCGGTCTGTCATAACGTTTTTATCATTATTTTGTATTAGTGTTCCTAAAAATAGATAGAAAAGGCCAGGGCCGGCCCGTGGCATAGGCCGTATAGGCAAATGCTAAGGGCGCTTACATCATAATACATCACACAATTTCATATCATTTCATTTTACATCATGCCCGAAAAGGAGTAGGAAGAAGCAAAGCTTATTTAATCCTACCCCTTTCCCACTTCAAAGCGTTTACAAATATATAGAATCATTTACTGACCTTTTTATATAATAAAATAACATCTATGAATTAGTGTACAACAGTTTTGTAATATGTAATTAATTAATTAATTCAGTCATTATTAACATACTGAGATGAAGAATATCTTATTTTCAATAAGGTTGAAAGTATTTCTCATAATTCTTCTTCTTTGTACTCTGTAAGCACTATTATTTTGAACAACCTCTTAAACTGGATCATATCAGTACAATTTTTAACTTCTTTACTTAATCCATTCCATCATTTAATTCCACATACTGATATGCTAAAAGTTCTAAGTGTTGTACGTGCATATAAATGTTTGTATTAGATCTTTTAAGCAGGTGTTTTTTGTTTACATTGTTATTGCCTTCTGGTTAGCTAATGTTTGCCCTGCAGGTAATAGTCACTTTTCCACCCCTTTATATATTAGGTATAGTTGTAAGTAAAAAAAAAAAAGGTCAAAGACAAAGCTATGCGGGTTCTTGTGAGTATATACACTTCACTGCCGATGTGGGGGGGCGCCACCTAAAATCTTGCCTAGGGCGCCAGATTGGTTAGGGCCGGGCCTGGAAAAGGCCCCCAGACACATTTTTTTCTCTAAATTTGGCCCCTTCCGAGGCAAAATAATTGCCCAGGCCTGGTCTAGATAGTCATGACATTTTTTTTTTTTTTCCAAACACGGCAGTGAAATGGTCACATGACCTAACAGGTTTTATCCAGGTGTGGGCTGACACTGGCGTGGAATGAGTTAAAAAAAAAAAAAAAAAAAAAAAAGGCTTCCAATTATCACTGTGCCAGAATTCATATGCCAGCTCATTTAGAGGATGAGTAGGTGGCACAGAGAAATGGAGGGCATGCATTGGTTTAGCGTCAAGCTTGAAATAATGCAATTTAGATACCGGGGAAGTAATGAGAATTTATGCTAAATCCCGAGCGGCTCATTTTAAATGAATGTAGAAATATGCTCCCTAACAAATGCCTGTCAAGCTGCAGCCTTCACCCCGCAAAACCCCAACTAAATTCAATCAGAGTGTTCATTTATCTGTCGAAAGCAGGAAGCGAGAGAGAGAGGAGGGGGGAAAAAAAACAAAAAAACAGACTTCCTTCTTCTGCAAATCGATGGCAGGAAGAAAGGTTTAATGAACTTGTTAAATACACTATTTTAAACCATTCAATGTTGCAATTGAAAAAAAACGCCCTAATTAAAAAAAAAAACACCTAATCTTTCGCTTCCTCGTTCTCATTGTTTCTACGTCTTGCTTATTGTTTCGCTCGTGCCTCCATCTTCCTCGCTCTTTTTTTTTTTTTTTTTTTTTTTTTTTTTTAGCCGGGGACAAAAGGATGTCTCTTAATGAAAAAGTCAGTATGACGAGAAGGGCTTGTCAGATAAGAACACGGCGTCGGTTGACAGCTCCGACAGGAATATACGACATAAATGGAAGGATGGAAGGATGGGGATGGCTGAAAAATGCTGACGGTGCTGAATGTGGCGTATCGCTCTTATCTGCTGCCAAAGAAATGGTGAACAGACGATGGTTGTAGCCATGCCGCTCATATCGACCCATGTTGAACCATCTGGCTCCGCTTGGTTGTATCCCTCAAGCCCCTCTATCCATGTCTGAGTTGGATCTTTTATTCCTCTTAACCAAAGCCATTGTTAGAATAATAATAATAATATATTTTATATGTAAAAAGCACTTTCTATTGAGTAAACAACCACAAAGTGCTACAGTGTATTAAAAAAATCAAATAAAAAGATAATAAAAATATAAAATAGAACATCCTAATAGGTAGAACTAGTATGTATGTATCTAAAACAATGTTTTTTTTAAAAAAAAGAAAGGTTTTTAAGCCTTTTTTAAAAGCATCCACAGTCTGTGGTGCCCTCAGGTGGTCAGGGAGAGCGTTCCACAGACTGGGTAGCGGCGAAGCAGAAAGCCCGGTCTCCCATTGTTCGCAGCTTTGTCCTCGGAGGTTAGCCTGTCCGGAGCGGAGGTGTCGTGTGGAGGATTTGGGGGTGAGCAGTTCTTTGAGGTAGAGGGGGTCATTTCCATGGAGGCACTGGTGGGTTAGTAGGGAGACTTTGAATAATAGGAAGCCAGTGAAGGGATTTGAGAATTGGTGTGATGTGATGAGTGAGAGTCCAGTCCATAGTGGATTTCACATAATAGTGTGAGAGTCCAGTCCATAGTGGATCTAACATAATAGTGTGAGAGTCCAGTCCATAGTGGATCTAACATAATAGTGTGAGAGTCCAGACCATAGTGGATCTAACATAATAGTGTGAGAGTCCAGTCCATAGTGGATCTAACATAATAGTGTGAGAGTCCAGTCCATAGTGGATCTAACATAATAGTGTGAGAGTCCAGACCATAGTGGATCTAACATAATAGTGTGAGAGTCCAGTCCATAGTGGATCTAACATAATAGTGTGAGAGTCCAGTCCATAGTGGATCTAACATAATAGTGTGAGAGTCCAGTCCATAGAGGATCTAACATAATAGTGAGAGAGTCCAGTCCATAGTCGATCTAACATAATAGTGAGAGTCCAGTCCATAGTGGATCTCACAAAATAGTGTGAGAGTCCAGTCCATAGTGGATCTAACATAATAGTGTGAGAGTCCAGTCCATAGTGGATCTAACATAATAGTGTGAGAGTCCAGTCCATAGTGGATCTCACATAATAGTGTGAGAGTCCAGTCCATAGTGGATCTAACATAATAGTGAGAGTCCAGTCCATAGTGGATCTAGCATAATAGTGTGAGAGTCCAGTCCATAGTGGATCTAACATAATAGTGTGAGAGTCCAGTCCATAGTGGATCTAATATAATAGTGAGAGTCCAGTCCGTAGTGGATCTAACATAATAGTGAGAGTCCAGTCCATAGTGGATCTAACATAATAGTGCGAGAGTCCAGTCCATAGTTGATCTAACATAATAGTGAGAGAGTGCAGTCCATAGTGGATCTAACATAATAGTGAGAGTCCAGTCCATAGTGGATCTAACATAATAGTGTGAGAGTCCAGTCCATAGTGGATCTAACATAATAATGAGAATCCAGTCCATAGTGGATCTCACATAATAGTGTGAGAGTCCAGTCCATAGTGGATCTAACATAATAGTGAGAGTCCAGTCCATAGTGGATCTAGCATAATAGTGTGAGAGTCCAGTCCATAGTGGATCTAACATAATAGTGTGAGAGTCCAGTCCATAGTGGATCTAATATAATAGTGAGAGTCCAGTCCGTAGTGGATCTAACATAATAGTGAGAGTCCAGTCCATAGTGGATCTAACATAATAGTGCGAGAGTCCAGTCCATAGTTGATCTAACATAATAGTGAGAGAGTGCAGTCCATAGTGGATCTAACATAATAGTGAGAGTCCAGTCCATAGTGGATCTAACATAATATTGTGAGAGTCCAGTCCATAGTGGATCTAACATAATAGTGTGAGAGTCCCGTCCATAGTGGATCTAACATAATAGTGTGAGAGTCCAGTCCATAGTGGATCTAACATAATAATGAGAGTCCAGTCCATAGTGGATCTAACATAATAGTGTGAGAGTCCAGTCCATAGTGGATCTCACATAATAGTGTGAGAGTCCAGTCCATAGTGGATCCAACATAATAGTGTGAGAGTCCAGTCCATAGTGGATCTAGTTAATAGTGTGAGAGTCCAGTCCATAGTGGATCTAACATAATAGTGTGAGAGTCCAGTCCATAGTGGATCTAACATAATGTTGTGAGAGTCCAGTCCATAGTGGATCCAACATAATAGTGAGAGTCCAGTCCATAGTGGATCTAGCATTATAGTGTGAGAGTCCAGTCCATAGTGGATCTAACATAATTTTGTGAGAGTCCAGTCCATAGTGGATCTAACATAATAGTGTGAGAGTCCAGTCCATAGTGGATCTAACATAATATTGTGAGAGTCCAGTCCATAGTGGATCTAACATAATAGTGTGAGAGTCCAGTCCATAGTGGATCTAACATAATAGTGAGAGTCCAGTCCATAGTGGATCTAACATAATTGTGAGAGTCCAGTCCATAGTGGATCTAACATAATAGTGAGAGTCCAGTCCATAGTGGATCTAACATAATATTGTGAGAGTTCAGTCCATAGTGGATCCAACATAATAGTGAGAGTCCAGTCCATAGTGGATCTAACATAATAGTGGGAGTCCAGTCCATAGTGGATCTAACATAATAGTGGGAGTCCAGTCCATAGTGGATCTAACATAATAGTGAGAGTCCAGTCCATAGTGGATCTAACATAATAGTGTAAGAGTCCAGTCCATAGTGGATCTAACATAATAATGAGAGTCCAGTCCATAGTGGATCTAACATAATAGTGTGAAAGTCCAGTCCATAGTGGATCTAACATAATAGTGAGAGTCCAGTCCATACTGGATCTAATATAATAGTGTGAGAGTCCAGTCCATAGTGGATCTAACATAATAGTGTGAGAGTCCAGTCCATAGTGGATCTAACATAATAGTGTGAGAGTCCAGTCCATAGTGGATCTAACATAATAGTGAGAGTCCAGTCCATAGTGGATCTAACATAATAGTGTGAGAGTCCAGTCCATAGTGGATCTAACATAATAGTGTGAGAGTCCAGTCCATAGTGGATCTAACATAATAGTGTGAGAGTCCAGACCATAGTGGATCTAACATAATAGTGTGAGAGTCCAGTCCATAGTGGATCTAACATAATAGTGTGAGAGTCCAGTCCATAGTGGATCTAACATAATAGTGAGAGTCCAGTCCATAGTGGATCTAACATAATAGTGAGAGTCCAGTCCATAGTGGATCTAACATAATAGTGTGAGAGTCCAGTCCATAGTGGATCTAACATAATAGTGTGAGAGTGCAGTCCATAGTGGATCTAACATAATAGTGTGAGAGTCCAGTCCATAGTGGATCTAACATAATAGTGTGAAAGTCCAGTCCATAGTGGATCTAATATAATAGTGAGAGTCCAGTCCATAGTGGATCTAACATAATAGTGTGAGAGTCCAGTCCATAGTGGATCTAACATAATAGTGTGAAAGTCCAGTCCATAGTGGATCTAACATAATAGTGAGAGAGTCCAGTCCATAGTGGATCTCACATAATAGTGTGAGAGTCCAGTCCATAGTGGATCTAACATAATAGTGTGAGAGTCCAGTCCAAAGTGGATGTATCATAATAGTGTGAGAGTCCAGTCCAAAGTGGATGTATCATAATAGTGTGAGAGTCCAGTCCATAGTGGATCTAACATAATAATGAGAGTCCAGTCCATAGTGGATCTAACATAATAGTGAGAGTCCAGTCCATAGTGGATCTAACATAATAGTGAGAGTCCAGTCCATAGTGGATCTAACATAATAATGAGAGTCCAGTCCATAGTGGATCTAACATAATAGTGAGAGTCCAGTCCATAGTGGATCTAACATAATAGTGTGAGAGTCCAGTCCACAGTGGATCTAACATAATAGTGAGAGTCCAGTCCATAGTGGATCTCACATAATAGTGTGAGAGTCCAGTCCATAGTGGATCTAACATAATAGTGGGAGTCCAGTCCATAGTGGATCTAACATAATAGTGAGAGTCCAGTCCATAGTGGATCTAACATAATAGTGAGAGTCCAGTCCATAGTGGATCTAACATAATAGTGTGAGAGTCCAGTCCATAGTGGATCTAACATAATAATGAGAGTCCAGTCCATAGTGGATCTAACATAATAGTGAGAGTCCAGTCCATTGTGGGTCTAACATAATAATGTAAGAGTCCAGTCCATAGTGGATCTAACATAATAGTGAGAGTCCAGTCCATTGTGGGTCTAACATAATAGTGTGAGAGTCCAGTCCATAGTGGATTTAGCATAATAGTGAGAGTCCAATCCATAGTGGATCAAGGTTTCTAATTGTCCCATTGGGTTGAGTTTTTCCTTGCCCTGATGTGGGATCTGAGTTGAGGATGTTGTTGTGGCTTGTGCAGCCCTTTGAGACACTTGTGATTTAGGGTTATATAAGTAAACATTGATTGATTGATTGACAAACAACCTACCGATCTCAGGGCGGACACTCTAACCACTAAGATCTGCTTCTACCTACTTCTTTTCGAACATGTTGAAAAGAAAAAAACTGCAACTTGTGATGTATCATGTTGTAATTGTATGCATGTTCTCAAACCATCGTAAATAAAAAAAAACTTGTGTCACCGCCTTCCTGACATGTTTTTTTCAGCTGCCGCTAAACCGAGAGCGCTCTTAATTTCCACACCACATCAAAGTGTCTCCGCGGCTTTAAAAGCTTGTAACTAATGACGCCGTGTCGGCAACAACTGAGATTCAACGTTCTTGTCATGCCGCCAAAAGGAAATGTAGACAAACGTGACGTGCGGGTGTCGCCGCCTGTCTGCCTTTAAAAACAGTCATGCATCAATTTGGGAGTGGGGTGTTTAGAGTTGGGGGGGTGTTTGTCCGTTGCTGTGGTTTGGCTCTTTATCTGTTTATTTTGACTCGGTAATTGTGCTTGCAGTGCAGCGATGGCCCCGGCAATAAGCCACACATGGATTAGGGAAATATGGGGGCTTGGCGAGGGTTATCTTGTGGAGGAGAGGTTGCGGGTGGGGGGGTGGTTGGGGGCTGAGCTGCTTCAGGGGGTCTCAAACAAGCTCCCGTTTCCAAATAAACCCACCTACCTGATCTTAGCGCCACAGATGACATCAAGACTTGCATCATTTGACCCCGGGAGCTGCGACTACCTCAATCACCCCAATTTCCCTTGCAACAAATGCTCCGAGATAGGAAAACGTTGACCGGATTCACTCTTGTCTTCAGGTTTTCCTTGTTTTTTTTTCCTTCTTGTGAGAGTGGAAGAGGGGCATGGAAATGTGGAGAGGATTAGGGGGCGGATTTAGCAACATTTCTTCTCTCCCGAGCTGTTAGTTAACCCTTGCACGCCGCCAGCTTCCACCCCATCTCTCTTCGCCACCAACCAATATAACCGCCTCACACACACACACACACACACACACACACACACACACACACACACACACACACTCGTCCTTCCCCGCTCCCCCAAACTCTCCCACTCTGGCGCGGGTTCTTAAATCCTTTTGAAGTCCTAAGCACTGCAGAAATCCATTGAGAGCCATGTATAATGGCTTTTAAGAGAGAGTGTTTAGCTGTACGCCGACCCTATGGCTTATGAACCGCTGGCGTTTTAATGGGTCCCCCCCCAACCCCGCTCCCACCCCGTTTTTTTCCCTCCCTTCACCAGCGCTAAATCCAATGGATTGTCCCTCATTATCATTTAAATAAGCTCCTTCTTTCGACCCAGAACGTCCTATGTTGAATGAACTCTGATTCCAAATGGCCTTGGCCTCCTAGCACGCAAACACCTGCACATGCGGACTTAGTTATCTAGGCAGATTCGCAAAATCTGTTTAAATATGTTCTATGAACGGATGTGTCAGGTTTAAGCATCAAACTATCTATTAAATGAGACAAGAAGCAAGGAATCAGGTAGAGACATATTTAAATTTTGCTAATGAGGAGAAACGTATGGGGCTGCACACTCAGTTACAGTCTCCCACCACGCTCGGGGGTACAGCCCCCGCGCTCCCCATTTTATTCAGGAGTTCCCTAGTTTACATCGCTGAGGGGTGTGTTGACACAATACGTGATTATTCAGAATGAAAATGTGCTGACACTCGTGATGTCGCCCGGTCTCTGTTTCGTCTGCGTTGAGGTACTCCAAGTCCGTCCTTGGCTGTGGCTGGCTGAAAGACACAAACAACAGCAGCGAGGCAACTCCTAACTTGCAGTGGAAGATAACAAGTTATGTGCCTTTCTACCCAGAACGTCCTATGTTGAATGAACTCTGATTCCAAATGGCCTTGGCCTCCTAGCACGCAAACACCTGTACATGCGGACTTAGTTATCTATGCAGATTCGCTAAGTCTGTTTAAAGATGTTCTATGGACGGATGTGTCAGGTTTAAGCATCGAACTATCTATTAAACGAGACAAGAAGCAAGGAATCAAGCAGAGACATATTTAAATTTTGCTCATGAGGAGAAACGTATGGGGCTGCACACTCAGTTACAGTCTCCCACCACGCTCTGAGGTACAGCCCCCGCATTCCCCATTTTATTCAGGAGTTCCCTAGTTTACATCGCTGAGGGGTATGTAGACACAATACGTGATTATTCAGAATGAAAATGTGCTGACGCTCGTGATTTCGCCCGGTCTCTGTTTCGTCTGCGTTGAGGTACTCCAAGTCCGTCCTTGGCTGTGGCTGGCTGAAAGACACAAACAACAGCAGCGAGGCAACTCCTAACTTGCAGTGGAATATAAGTTATGTGCCTTTCTACCCAGAACGTCCTATGTTGAATGAACTCTGATTCCAAATGGCCTTGGCCTCCTAGCACGCAAACACCTGTACATGCGGACTTAGTTATCTAGGCAGATTCGCAAAGTCTGTTTAAATATGTTCTATGAACGGATGTGTCAGGTTTAAGCATCAAACTATCTATTAAACGAGACAAGAAGCAAAGGAATCAAGCAGAGACATATTTAAATTTTGCTCATGAGGAGAAACGTATGGGGCTGCACACTCAGTTACAGTCTCCCACCATGCTCTGAGGTACAGTCCCCGCGCTCCCTATTTTATTCAGGAGTTCCCTAGTTAACATCGCTGAGGGGTGTGTTGACACAATACGTGATTATTCAGAATGAAAATGTGCGGACGCTCGTGATGTCGCCCGGTCTCTGTTTCGTCTGCGTTGAGGTACTCCAAGTCTGTCCTTGGCTGTGGCTGGCTGAAAGACACAAACAACAGCAGCAAGGCAACTCCTAACTTGCAGTGGAAGATAACAAGTTATGTGCCTTTCTACCCAAAACGTCCTATGTTGAATGAACTCTGATTCCAAATGGCCTTGGCCTCCTAGCACACAAACACCTGTACATGCAGACTTAGTTATCTAGGCAGATTCGCAAAGTCTGTTTAAATATGTTCTATGAACGGATGTGTCAGGTTTAAGCATCGAACTATCTATTAAACGAGACAAGAAGCAAGGAATCAAGCAGAGACATATTTCAATTTTGCTCATGAGGAGAAACGTATGGGGCTGCACACTCAGTTACAGTCTACCACCGCTATTTCTCAGCGTGTGTTTATTCCACGTTAATAAACTGACACACACAACATCCGGATTCCCACCATGCATTGCTTCAAAACTACGGCAAGTAGTAATGTCCAAAAACACAACAGAGACGAAGAATAAGAACGAAGAAGAGACATGGCTACGACGAGTAAGAAGAAGAAGTACGCTTGCAAGTTCCATAATGATTGGAAAAAATCATTTCAGTTCATCCAGGACAGCTCGAAGGGGAAGTGGTATGCTGCCTGCACATTTTATAGATCAGACTTTTATGTTTGTGTGTATGTGTAAATAAATCAACACTGAAATTCAAGTATTTCTGTAAATGTAGATATACATATATACCGTATTTTTCGGACTATAAGTCGCAGTTTTTTTCATAGTTTGGCCGGGGGTGCGACTTATACTCAGGAGCGACTTATGTGTGAAATGATTAACACGTTAGCGTAAAATATCAAATAATGTTATTGATCTCATTCACGTAAGAGACTAGACGTATAAGATTTCATGGGATTTAGCGATTAGGAGTGACAGATTGTTTGGTAAACGTATAGCATGTTCTATATGTTATAGTTATTTGAATGACTCTTACCATAATATGTTACGTTAACATACCAGTTGGTTATTTATGCCTCATATAACGTACACTTATTCAGCCTGTTGTTCACTATTCTTTATTTATTTTAAATTGCCTTTCAAATGTCTATTCTTGGTGTTGGCTTTTATCAAATAAATGTCCCCAAAAGTGCGACTTATATATGTTTTTTTCCTTCTTTATTATGCATTTTCGGCAGGTGAGACTTATACTCCGGAAAATACGGTGTGTGTATATATATATATATATATATATATATATATATATATATATATATATATATATATATATATATACATATATATATATATATATATATATACATATATATATATATATTTATATATATATATATATATATATATATATATATATATATATATATATATATATATATATATATATATATATATATATATAATGAAATAAATATATCAATCAATCAATCAATCAATGTTTATTTATATAGCCCTAAATCACAAGTGTCTCAAAGGGCTGCACAAGCCACGACATCCACAGTATATATATATATATATATATATATTAGAGATGCGCGGTTTGCGGGCACAACCGCGGAGTCCGCGGATGAATTTAAAAAAAATTAGATTTTATCCGCGGGTCGGGTCGGGCGGTTGAAATAAAAAAAAATTAGATTTTAAATAGATTCAGGCGGGTGGCAGTTAAACCAATTGGGAAATATATATACATAGTTAAATGTTGTTACCCACATACGAAAAACGAGCAGGCACCTGCAGCATATGCCACAACAGAAGAAGAAAAAAAAAGAGATGGACACTTTTACGGAGCGGAGAAGGGACGCCTCACCGGAGAGGGCCCCACCGGGAGCCGTAGCTGAGGCGATCCGCGAGAAGGGCCCGACGCACGTCCAGGGTCACCACCGCGCCCACCGCACCGACACCCCACCTCGTCCGCCTTCACCGCGGCCGGCGTCACGCGCAGCAGGTAAGCAGCTTACCTGCCCGCCACCCCCGTGGCCGGGGGCTCGTAACAGGGGTCACTCCGGAGCGCTCCGCCCGCGCAGCTTACCTGCCCGCCACCCCTGTTGCCGGGGGCGCGTAACAGGGGTCACTCCGCGCGCAGTGCGCTCACGAAAGGGGTGGGGCTCACCCTGGTTGATATAGACAGCAGGACGGTGGCCATGGAAGTCGGAACCCGCTAAGGAGTGTGTAACAACCCACCTGCCGAATCAACTAGCCCTGAAAATGGATGGCGCTGGAGCGTCGGGCACATACCCGGCCGTCGCCGGCAGCGAGACGCGCTTGGAGGTGCGCTCAGCGCGGCTCCCGTATGATTGCGCACTGGTGTGCGTCTGGGTCGTGACAGCGTGGCACGCGAATGTCTGTGCTGCATTGGATCAGTCTCCTTTCTTTAACAGGCAAAAGCTTTATAACCTCACTAATGCCTTGCATCGTCTATATTAGATATATAACAACGGGCGGGTGCGGGCGGGTGCGGTTCTGATCAAATGTTACATCGGGTGGATGGCGGATGGTTGACGACTTTCTGATGCGGTTGCGGATTAAATAATTGCCTATCCGCGCATCTCTAGTGTGTATATATGTATATATACAGTATGTATATATATATATATATAATTAAATAAATATATCAATCAATCAATGTTTATTTATATAGCCCTAAATCACAAGTGTCTCAAAGGGCTGCACAAGCCACAACGACATCCACCGTATATATATATATATATATATATATATATATATGTATTAGAGATGTCCGATAATATCGGCCTGCCGATATTATCGGACATCTCTAATATATATATATATATATATATATAATATATATTTATCAGCCGATATTATCGGCCGATAAATGCTTTAAAATGTAAATTCGGAAAATATCGGTATCGTTTTTTGTTTTTTATCGGTATCGGTTTTTTATTTAATTTTTTTATTTATTTTTTGTTTTTATTTTGTTTTTTTATTTTATTAAATCAACATAAAAAACACAAGATACACTTACAATTAGTGCACCAACCCAAAAAACTTCCCTCCCCCATTCACACAAAAGGGTTGTTTCTTTCTGTTATTAATATTGTGGTTCCTACATTATATATCAATATATATCAATACAGTCTGCAAGGGATACAGTCCGTAAGCACACATGATTGTGCGTGCTGCTGCTCCACTAATAGTACTAACCTTTAACACTTCATTTGACTCATTTTCATTCATTACTAGTTTCTATGTAACTGTTTTTATATTGTTATACTTTCTTTTTTATTCAAGAAAATGTTTTTAATTTATTCATCTTATTTTATTTTATTAATTTTTTAAAGGGGAACATTATCACCAGACCTATGTAAGCGTCAATATATACCTTGATGTTGCAGAAAAAAGACCATATATTTTTTTAACCGATTTCCGAACTCTAAATGGGTGAATTTTGACAAATTAAACGCCTTTCTATTATTCGCTCTAGGAGCAATGACGTCACAACATGGCGTCACATCGGGAAGCAATCCGCCATTTTCTCAAACACCGAGTCAAATCAGCTCTGTTATTTTCCGTTTTTTTTCGACTGTTTTCCGTACCTTGGAGACATCATGCCTCGTCGGTGTGTTGTCGGAGGGTGTAACAACACGAACAGGGACGGATTCAAGTTGCACCAGTGGCCCAAAGATGCCAAAGTGGCAAGAAATTGGACGTTTGTTCCGCACACTTTACCGACGAAAGCTATGCTACGACAGAGATGGCAAGAATGTGGATATCCTGCGACACTCAAAGCAGATGCATTTCCAACGATAAAGTCAAAGAAATCCGCCGCCAGACCCCCATTGAATCTGCCGCAGTGTGTGAGCAATTCAGGGACAAAGGATCCTCGGTAGCACGGCAAGCAACGGCGGCAGTTTGTTCCCGCAGACGAGCGAGCTAAACCCCCTGGATGTCTTGGCTCACACCGTCCCAAGATGATCAAGAGAAGAATATCGACCCTAGCTTCCCTGGCCTGCTGACATCAACTCCAAAACTGGACGGATCAGCTTTCAGGAAAAGAGCGCGGATGAGTGTATGTCTACAGAATATATTAAATGATGAAAATTGGGCTGTCTGCACTCTCAAAGTGCATGTTGTTGCCAAATGTATTTCATATGCTGTAAACCTAGTTCATAGTTGTTAGTTTCCTTTAATGCCAAACAAACACATACCAATCGTTGGTTAGAAGGCGATCGCCGAATTCGTCCTCGCTTTCTCCCGTGTCGCTGGCTGTCGTGTCGTTTTCCTCGGTTTCGCTTGCATACGGTTCAAACCGATATGGCTCAATAGCTTCAGTTTCTTCTTCAATTTCGTAATCGCTACCTGCCTCCACACTACAACCATCCGTTTCAATACATGCGTAATCTGTTGAATCGCTTAAGCCGCTGAAATCCGAGTCTGAATCCGAGCTAATGTCGCTATAGCTTGCTGTTCTTTCCGCCATGTTTGTTTGTGTTGGCTTCACTATGTGACGTCACAGGAAAATGGACGGGTGTTTATAACGATGGTTAAAATCAGGCACTTTGAAGCGTATTGGGTAAAATTTTGAAAAAAACTTCGAAAAATAAAATAAGCCACTGGGAACTGATTTTTAATGGTTTTAACCCTTCTGAAATTGTGATAATGTTCCCCTTTAAAAAAGGACCTTATCTTCACCATACCTGGTTGTCCAAATTAGGCATAATAATGTGTTAATTCCACAACTGTATGTATCGGTATCGGTTGATATCGGTATCGGTAATTAAAGAGTTGGACAATATCGGAATATCGGATATCGGCAAAAAGCCATTATTGGACAACCCTAATATGTATATATAGCTAGAATTCACTGAAAGTCAAGTATTTATTTTATTATATATATTGTTGCGTTTTGGACCAGTTGTTCCTCCCAGGGAATTCAAGTCACAATTCGCTCCCAAGTTCTTTCCGACACTTAAAGCTGAGTTGAAAAACCACCAGAGACAGAATAGGTATTTTGTTGTATATTCTCAAAGCTTTGCCAATATACATTTTGATTGAGACCAGTCTAACCCTAGAACATTCTATCGCGCCTCCCAAAAAATGGTCTGTCTTCCCGATCCCACCACCCTCTCTCTCGTCCCATCTCTGTAGACAAAACAAATGCGAGTCAAAACACATTCCAAAGAACTCAAGGTTAACACACAGTTTACTTGCAGACAGAGCAGCAAGAGAAGAAATGGAAAACACGAGCTGTTTTCAAATATGACTATGAAATAAAAGAAGTACAACTTAAATTCGGATATATGTAATTATCTGCCTCCGACAATATATATATATATTTATATATATATATATATATATATATATATATATATATATATATATATATATATATATATATATATATATATATATATAAGAAATACTTGAATTTCAGTGAATTCTAGCTATAAATATACTCCTCCCCCCTTAACCCCGCCCCCGGCCCCGCCCACACCGACCCCGCCCACTAGAGATGCGCGGTTTGCGGGCACAACCGCGGAGTCACTCCGCGCGCTCCGCCCGCGCAGCTTACCTGCCCGCCACCCCTGTTGCCGGGGGCGCGTAACAGGGGTCACTCCGCGCGCAGTGCGCTCACGAAAGGGGTGGGGCTCACCCTGGTTGATATAGACAGCAGGACGGTGGCCATGGACGTCGGAACCCGCTAAGGAGTGTGTAACAACCCACCTGCCGAATCAACTAGCCCTGAAAATGGATGGCGCTGGAGCGTTGGGCCCATACCCGGCCGTCGCCGGCAGCGAGACGCGCTTGGAGGTGCGCTCAGCGCGGCTCCCATATGATTGCGCACTGGTGTGCGTCTGGGTCGTGACAGCGTGGCACGCGAAATGTCTGTGCTGCATTGGATCAGTCTCCTTTCTTTAACAGGCAAAAAAGCTTTATAACCTCACTAATGCCTTGCATCGTCTATATTAGATATATAACAACGGGCGGGTGCGGGCGGATGCGGTTCTGATCAAATGTTAGATCGGGTGGATTGCGGATGGTTGACGACTTTCTGATGCGGTTGCGGATGAAATAATTGCCTATCCGCGCATCTCTACCGCCCACCTTAAGAAAAAAACATCTTCCGAATTCGGAGGTCTCAAGGTTGGCAAGTATGGTTGAAGTACTCGATGTCCGTCCTTGGCTGAAAGACACAAACAGCAGCAGCAACGAGGCAACTCCTAACTTGCAGTGGAAGATAACAAGTATAAGCATACGACTTGTGTGATAATTTATGTATAATTATTCTAACAGGATGAATTGTGTTTGTGCGCATATTTTAAGTGACGTCCGTCTCCTCATCCCTTTTTACTTTCTGCTCCGCCCAGCCTTCTCGGTCTGGTAGCCAAGGGATCATAGAGGTTGAGCCAGGCATGGAATAGCCTTTTGATTCCCCGCAGAGACCCGCTTTCCGGTTCTCGGCGGGACTTCGCCCTAATCGTCACCACAGGAGCTGTCCTGCAAATCAGAGGGGCACACAGGCGTTGATGAGGCCCGAGGTCTAGAGCAGGTGTGGGAAAAAAAATGGATGAGGGACACCGAGAAAGTGCAAAACAACGCAGTTGTGGCGAAGGTGCGGGTGGGGGGGAGGTTGTTTGGAGTGAAGGTAGACCAAAGGATGAAATTGGTCTAGCAGAAAAGTTCCCTCCAGAGACCCTGGGGGAGAAATTGCCAATCTAGACAGAAGAATAAAAAGCAGTGAAAAGTGGACATAGAGGGAGGGATTTGGAGATTGGGTGAAGACAGACCGTGCAAGAGAACCGAGCAGAATCCAGGCTTTACCCTCTCGGTCTTACCCTTGTGTAGCAGCACCAGGCTGCATAGAGGAGCTCAGCTTTATAGGCCAGGTTACCCTACAATTTGCATGTCTTGAGTGATATTAATCCTGATTTACAGACATTCTGGTTAAGTGAACGTAATGACTCTTAAAAAAATAAGATGTATAAACTCTACAAATATGAATTAATGGGAACTAACCTGGAAGCCTTAGAGACATTTGTTTTTCCCTCGGGAAAGGAAAAAAGGAAAGAAGAAGGGAAAAGAGAAATAAAAAAAATGGTCATCTCTTTTTTGTAGTTTTATTCCATTTTTATTATAGTTATTTTTTGTATCGTTCCCACACTACCATTGCTTTTTTGTGTCACTTTTGATATGGTTTTGTTACGTTTTACTTTCTTTTTTTTGTGACTTTTTTAAAATGTTTTAATTTGTATTTATTTTATTGGTAACACTTTAGTATGGGGAACATATTCTAAGTAACAAAGACTTAATTTAGAGTTATTTGGACACTAGGGGAACATATTCTAAGTAACAAAGACTTAATATAGAGTTATTTGGACACTAGGGGAATGTATTTTAAGTAACACAGACTTAATTTAGAGTTATTTGGACACTAGGGGAATATATTCTAAGTAACACAGACTTAATTTAGAGTTATTTGGACACTAAGGGAACATATTCTAAGTAACACAGACTTAATTTAGAGTTATTTGGACACTAAGGGAACATATTCTAAGTAACAAAGACTTAATTTAGAGTTATTTGGACACTAAGGGAACATATTCTAAATAACAAAGACTTAATTTAGAGTTATTTGGACACTAGGGGAATGTTTTTTAAGTAACACAGACTTAATTTAGAGTTATTTGGACACTAGGGGAACATATTCTAAGTAACACAGACTTAATTTAGAGTTATTTGGACACTAAGGGAACATATTCTAAGTAACACAGACTTAATTTAGAGTTATTTGGACACTAGGGGAACATATTCTAAGTAACACAGACTTAATTTAGAGTTATTTGGACACGAGGGGAACATATTCTAAGTAACAAAGACCTATTTTAGAGTTATTTTGACATTAGGGGAACATATTCTTTGTAACACAGACTTAATTTAGAGTTATTTGGACACCAGGGGAACATATTCTAAGTAACAAAGACTTATTTTAGAGTTATTTGGACACTACGGGAACAGGGTTAGAGGGTTAGGGTTAGGGTTAGTTGTATAATAAGGGTCAGGGTTAGAGGGTAGGGTTAGGGTTAAATGTATAATAAGGGTCAGGGTTAGAGGGTAGGGTCAGGGTTAGAGGGTTAGGGTTAGGGTTAGTTGTATAATAAGGGTCAGGGTTAGAGGGTAGGGTTAGGCTTAGGGTTAGTTGTATAATAAGGGTCAGGGTTAGAGGGTAGGGTTAGGCTTAGAGGGTTAGGGTTAGGGTAAGTTGTATAATAAGGGTTAGGGTTAGAGGTTAGGGTTAGAGGTTAGGGTTAGAGGGTTAGAGGGTTAGGGTTAGAGTTAGGGGTAGGGTTATGGTTAGAGTTAGGGTTGGGGTTGGGGTTAGGGTTAGGGTTAGGCATAAAATAAAATAGTTGGTTAGGGTTAGGGCTAAGGATTGGGGTGGGGCGATAGAAAAGAGTGAAAAAAAAGATAAGAAGGGTGTGCACGGTCTGTTTATGGTCCAACGGGCTCGCACTCACGCCTCGTTGAGGGTTAGGGTTATGGTTAGAGTTAGGGTTAGGGTTAGGGTTGGGGTTTTTGTTGGGGTTAAGTTAGGGTTGGGGTTAGGGTTAGAGTTAAGGTTAGGGTTGGGGTTGGGGTTGGGGTTAGGCATAAAGAAAATTAATTTGTTAGGGCTAGGGTTGGGGTTGGGGTTAGGGCTAGGATTAGGGTTAGGCATAAAGAGAAAAGAGTTGGTTAGGGTTAGGGCTAAGGGTTGGGGTGGGGCGATAGAAAAGAGTGAAAAAAAAGTTATGAAGGGTGTGCACAGTCCGTACGTCTATGGTCCAACGGGCTCGCACTCACGCCTCGTTGAGGGTTAAGGTTAGGGTTATGGTTAGAGTTAGAGTTAGAGTTAGGGTTAGGGTTGGGGTTGGGGTTGGGGTTGAGGTTAGGGTTAGGGTTGGGGTTAGGATTATGGTTAGGGTTAGAGTTAGGCATAAAGAAAAATAGTTGGTTAGGGTTAGGGCTAGGGTTGGAGTTGGGGTTCAGGTTAGGGTTAGGGTTAGGCATAAAGAAAAATAGTTGGTTAGGGTTAGGGCTAAGGGTTGGGGTGGGGCGATAGAAAAGAGTGAAAAAAAAGATAAGAAGGGTGTGCACAGTCCGTCTATGGTCCAATGGGCTCGCACTCACGCCTCGTTGAGGGTTAAGGTTAGGGTTATGGTTAGATTAGAGTTAGGGTTAGGGTTGGGGTTAGGGTTAGAGTTAAGGTTAGGGTTGGGGTTAGGGTTGGGGTTGGGGTAAGGCATAAAGAAAAATAGTTTGTTCGGGTTAGGGCTAGGGTTGGGGTTAGGGTTAGGGTTAGGGTTAGAGTTAGGCATAAAGAAAATAGTTGGTTAGGGTTAGGGCTAGGGTTGGAGTTGGGGTTCAGGTTAGGGTTAGGGTTAGGCATAAAGGAAAAAGTGTTGGTTAGGGTTAGGGCTAAGGGTTGGGGTAGGGCGATAGAAAAGAGTGAAAAAAAGATAAGAAGGGTCTGCACGGTCCGTCTATGGTCCAACGGGCTCGCACTCACGCCTCGTTGAGGGTTAAGGTTAGGGTTAGGGTTAGATTAGAGTTAGGGTTAGGGTTGGGGTTAGGGTTAGGGTTAGGGTTAGGGTTGGGGTTAGGGTTAGAGTTAAGGTTAGGGTTAGGGTTAGGGTTAGGCATAAAGGAAAATGTGTTGGTAAGGGTTAGGGCTAAGGGTTGGGGTGGGGCGATAGAAAAGAGTGAAAAAAAGATAAGAAAGGTCTGCACGGTCCATCTATGGTCCAACGGGCTCGCACTCACACCTCGTTGAGGGTTAGAGTTATGGTTAAAGTTAGGGTTAGGATTAGGGTTAGGGTTTGGGTTGGGGTTTAGGTTAGGGTTAGGGTTAGGGTTGGGGTTAGGATTATGGTTAGGGTTAGGGTTAGGGTTAGGCATAATGAAAAATAGTTGGTTAGGGTTAGGGCTAGGGTTGGGGTTGGGGCTAGGGTTAGGGTTAGGCATAAAGTAAAATAGTTGGTTAGGGCTAAGGGTTGGGGTGGGGCGATAGAAAAGAGTGAACAAAAAGCTAAGAAGGGTGTGCATGGTCCGTCTATGGTACAACGGGCTCACACTCACGCCTCGTTGAGGGTTAGAGTTATGGTTAGAGTTAGGGTTAGGGTTAGGGTTAGGGGTGGGGTTGGGTTAGGGTTAGGGTTAGGGTTGGGGTTGGGGTTAAGGTTAGGGTTAGGGTTGGGGTTAGGATTATGGTTAGGGTTAGGGCTAGGCATAAAGAAAATAGTTGGTTAGGGTTAGGGCTAGGGTTGGGGTTGGGGTTAGGGTTAGGCATAAAGTAAAATAGTTGGTTAGGGTTAGGGCTAAGGGTTGGGGTGGGGCGATAGAAAAGAGTGAAAAAAAAGATAAGAAGGGTGTGCACAGTCCGTCTATGGACCAACGGGTTTGCACTCACGCCTTGTTGAGGGTTAAGGTTAGGGTTATGGTTAGATTAGAGTTAGGGTTAGGTTTGGGGTTGGGGTTAGGGTTAGGGTTAGGGTTAACCCTAACCCTACGGCTAAGGGTTGGGGTGGGGCGATAGAAAAGAGTGAACAAAAAGCTAAGAAGGGTGTGCATGGTCCGTCTATGGTACAACGGGCTCACACTCACGCCTCGTTGAGGGTTAGAGTTATGGTTAGAGTTAGGGTTAGGGTTAGGGTTAGGGGTGGGGTTGGGTTGGGGTTAGGGTTAGGGTTGGGGTTGGGGTTAAGGTTAGTGTTAGGGTTGGGGTTAGGATTATGGTTAGGGTTAGGGCTAGGCATAAAGAAAATAGTTGGTTAGGGTTAGGGCTAGGGTTGGGGTTGGGGTTAGGGTTAGGGTTAGGCACAAAGTAAAATAGTTGGTTAGGGTTAGGGCTAAGGGTTGGGGTGGGGCGATAGAAAAGAGTGAAAAAAAAGATAAGAAGGGTGTGCACAGTCCGTCTATGGACCAACGGGTTTGCACTCACGCCTTGTTGAGGGTTAAGGTTAGGGTTATGGTTAGATTAGAGTTAGGGTTAGGTTTGGGGTTGGGGTTAGGGTTAGGGTTAGGGTTAGGGTTAGGGTTAACCCTAACCCTACGGCTAAGGGTTGGGGTGGGGCGATAGAAAAGAGTGAACAAAAAGCTAAGAAGGGTGTGCATGGTCCGTCTATGGTACAACGGGCTCGCACTCACGCCTCGTTGAGGGTTAGAGTTATGGTTAGAGTTAGGGTTAGGGTTAGGGTTGGGGTTGGGGTTAGGGTTAGGGTTAGAGTTAACGTTAGGGTTGGGGTTAGGGTTGGGGTTGGGGTTAGGCATAAAGAAAATAGTTTGTTCGGGTTAGGGCTAGGGTTGGGGTTGGGGTTAGGGTTAGGGTTAGGCATAAAGGGAAAAGTGTTGGTTAGGGTTAGGGCTAAGGGTTTGGGTGGGGCGATAGAAAAGAGTGAAAAAAAGATAAGAAGGTTCTGCACGGTCCGTCTATGGTCCAACGGGCTTGCACTCACGCCTCGTTGAGGGTTAGAGTTATGGTTAGGGTTAGGGTTAGGGTTGGGGTTAAGGTTAGGGTTAGGGTTGGGGTTAGGATTATGGTTAGGGTTAGGGCTAGGCATAAAGAAAATAGTTGGTTAGGGTTGGGGTTAGGGTTAGGGTTGGGGTTGGGGTTAGGCATAAAGAAAAATAGTTTGTTCGGGTAAGGGCTAGGGTTGGGGTTGGGGTTAGGGTTAGGGTTATGGTTAGGGTTAGGGTTAGGCATAAAGGAACAAGTGTTGGTTAGGGTTAGGGCTAAGGGTTTGGGGTGGGGCGATAGAAAAGAGTGAAAAAAAGATAAGAAGGGTCTGCACGGTCCGTCTATGGTCCAACGGGCTCGCACTCACACCTTGTTGAGGGTTAGAGTTATGGTTAAAGTTAGGGATAGGGTTAGGGTTAGGGTTAGGGTTAGGGTTAGGGTTAGGGTTAGGGTTGGGGTTAAGGTTAGGGTTTGGGTTGGGGTTAGGATTATGGTTAGGGTTAGGGTTAGGCATCAAGAAAAATAGTTGGTTAGGGTTAGGGCTAGGGTTGGGGTTGGGTCTAGGGTTAGGGTTAGGCATAAAGTAAAATAGTTGGTTAGGGTTAGGGCTAAGGGTTGGGGTGGGGCGATAGAAAAGGATGAACAAAAAGATAAGAAGGGTGTGCATGGTCCGTCTATGGTCCAACGGGCTCGCACTCACGCCTCGTTGAGGGTTAGAGTTATGGTTAGAGTTAGGGTTAGGGTTGGGGTTGGGTTAGGGTTAGGTTTGGGGTTGGGGTTAAGGTTATGGTTAGGTTTGGGGTTAGGATTATGGTTAGGGTTAGGGTTAGGGCTAGGCATAAAGCAAATAGTTGGTTAGGGTTAGGGCTAGGGTTGGGGTTGGGGTTGGGGTTAGGCATAAAGTAAAATAGTTGGTTAGGGTTAGGGCTAAGGGTTGGGGTGGGGCTATAGAAAAGAGTGAAAAAAAGATAAGAAGGGTCTGCACGGTCCGTCTATGGTCCAACGGGCTCGCACTCACGCCTCGTTGAGGGTTAGAGTTATGGTTAGAGTTAGGGTTAGGGTTAGGGTTAGGGTTGGGGTTAAGGTTAGGGTTAGGGTTAGGGTTAGGGTTAGGGTTGGGGTTAGGATTATGGTTAGGGTTAGGGCTAGGCATAAAGAAAATAGTTGGTTAGGGTTAGGGCTAGGGTTGGGGTTGGGGTTGGGGTTAGGGTTAGGGTTAGGCATAAAGTAAAATAGTTGGTTAGGGTTAGGGCTAAGGGTTGGGGTGGGGCGATAGAAACGAGTGAACAAAAAGATAAGAAGTGTCTGCACGGTCCGTCTATGGTCCAACGGGCTCGCACTCACGCCTCGTTGAGGGTTAGCGTTATGGTTAGGGTTAGGGTAGGGTTCGTGTTAGGGTTAGGGTTAGGGTTGGGGTTGGGGTTAAGGTTAGGGTTAGGGTTGGGGTTAGGATTATGGTTAGGGTTAGGGTTAAGGCTAGGCATAAAGAAAATAGTTGGTTAGGGTTAGGGCTAGGGTTGGGGTTGGGGTTGGGGTTAGGGTTAGGCATAAAGTAAAATAGTTGGTTAGGGTTAGGGCTAAGGGTTGCGGTGGGGCGATAGAAAAGAGTGAAAAAAAAGATAAGAAGGGTGTGCACAGTCCGTCTATGGTCCAACGGGCTCGCACTCACGCCTCGTTGAGGGTTAAGGTTAGGGCTATGGTTAGAGTTAGTGTTAGGGTTGGGGTTAGGGTTAGGGTTAGGGTTAGAGTTAAGGTTAGGGTTGGGGTTGGGGTTAGGCATAAAGAAAAATTGTTTGTTCGGGTTAGGGCTAGGGTTGGGGTTGGGGTTAGGGTTAGGGTTAGGGTTAGGCATAAAGGAAAAAGTGTTGGTTTGGGTTAGGGCAAAGGGTTGGGGTGGGGCGATAGAAAAGAGTGAAAAAAAGATAAGAAAGGTCTGCACGGTCCGTCTATGTTCCAACGGGCTCGCACTCACGCCTCGTTGAGGGTTAAGGTTAGGGTTAGAGTGAACAAAAAGATAAGAAGGGTCTGCACGGTCCGTCTATGGTCCAAAGGGCTCGCACTCACGCCTCGTTGAGGGTTAGCGTTATGGTTAGGGTTAGGGTTGGGTTCGTGTTAGGGTTAGGGTTAGGGTTGGGGTTGGGGTTAAGGTTAGGGTTAGGGTTGGGGTTAGGATTATGGTTAGGGTTAAGGCTAGGCATAAAGAAAATAGTTGGTTAGGGTTAGGGCTAGGGTTGGGGTTGGGGTTGGGGTTAGGGTTAGGCATAAAGTAAAATAGTTGGTTAGGGTTAGGGCTAAGGGTTGCGGTGGGGCGATAGAAAAGAGTGAAAAAAAAGATAAGAAGGGTGTGCACAGTCCGTCTATGGTCCAACGGGCTCGCACTCACGCCTCGTTGAGGGTTAAGGTTAGGGCTATGGTTAGAGTTAGTGTTAGGGTTGGGGTTAGGGTTAGGGTTAGGGTTAGGGTTAGGGTTGGGGTTAGGGTTAGAGTTAAGGTTAGGGTTGGGGTTGGGGTTAGGCATAAAGAAAAATTGTTTGTTCGGGTTAGGGCTAGGGTTGGGGTTGGGGTTAGGGTTAGGGTTAGGCATAAAGGAAAATGAGTTGGGGCGATAGAAAAGAGTGAAAAAAAAGATAAGAAGGGTTTGCACGGCCCGTCTATGGTCCAACGGGCTCGTACTCACGCCTCGTTGAGGGTTAAGGTTAGGGTTAGGGTTAGGGTTAGGGTTAGGGTTTGGTTAGGGTTAGGTTAAGGGTTGAGGTGGGGCGATAGAAAAGAGAGAAAAAAAAAAAAATAAGGGTTTGCACGGCCCGTCTATGGTCCAACGGGCTCGCACTCACGCTTCGTTGAGGGTTAGGGTTATGGTTATGGTTAGAGTTAGAGTTAGGGTTAATGGTTGGTGTTGGGGTTGGGGTTAAGGTTAGAGTTAAGGTTAGGGTTGGGGCTAGGGTTAGGGTTAGAGGGTTGGGGTTAGTTGTATATTAAGGCCATGCAGAATAAGGCATTAAAAAGTACTTAATTAAGAGCCAATGTGTTACTAATTTGCATGTTAATAAGCATCTAATTAATGGTGAATATGTGTCTCATACTAAAGTGTTACCTTTTTATTTATTTTTTGCATCCGATTGAAAAGGTGACTTTCTTCTTCTTTTTTTAAGTGTGAACGGTGGAAAGGTCCCCGGGATGTGATCTAGTGATCACTTCCTGAGGATCCTTGACGCCCAGGAATCTTCATCCATTTTGCTATGGTCTGGATCGCCCGCTGATCCTGAGCCAGAGCGGGATGGATGGATATTTACTGTATACCATATCTGGGTACTTTTTCTAATCATGTCTATACTGTAAACCTTGAGTTGTTAAAGTCCAAGTGCACTTCTGTCCTCAAGTGTGCATGTGAGTGTGGATGTGTGCAGGTATGAAGGGTCTGAGTGGGCAAAGTATGATTGGCAAAAGTCATTTTAACTGGAAAATTAAATACAATATATTTGCAAAAAATGGACATCGAGTGGATCTAGCTAATAGTGTGAGAGTCCAGTCCATAGTGGATCTAACATAATAGTGAGAGTCCAGTCCCTAGTGGATCTAACATAATAGTGAGAGTCCAGTCCATAGTGGATCTAACATAATAGTGAGAGTCCAGTCCATAGTGGATCCAACATAATAGTGAGAGTCCAGTCCATAGTGGATCTAACATAATAGTGAGAGTCCAGTCCATAGTGGATCTAACATAATAGTGAGAGTCCAGTCCATAGTGGATCAAACATAATAGAGAGAGTCCAGTCCATAGTGGATCTAATATAATAGTGTGAGAGTCCAGTCCATAGTGGATCAAACATAATAGAGAGAGTCCAGTCCATAGTGGATCTAACATAATAGTGTGAGAGTCCAGTCCATAGTAGATCTAACATAATAGTGTGAGAGTCCAGTCTATAGTGGATCTAACATAATAGTGAAAGTCCAGTCCATAGTGGATCTGACATAATAGTGTGAGAGTCCAGTCCATAGTGGATCTCACATAATAGTGAGAGTCCAGTCCCTAGTGGATCTAACATAATAGTGAGAGTCCAGTCCATAGTGGATCTAATATAATAGTGAGAGTCCAGTCCTTAGTGGATCTAACAAAATAGTGAGAGTCCAGTCCATAGTGGATCTAACATAATAGTGAGAGTCCAGTCCATAGTGGATCTAACATAATAGTGAGAGTCCAGTCCATAGTGGATCTAACATAATAGTGAGAGTCCAGTCCATAGTGGATCTAACATAATAGTGAGAGTCCAGTCCATAGTGGATCTAACATAATAGTAAGAGTCCAGTCCATAGTGGATCTAACATAATAGTGTGAGAGTCCAGTCCATAGTGGATCTAACAGAATAGTGAGATTCCAGTCCAAAGTGGATCCAACAAAATAGTGAGAGTCCAGTCCATAGTGGATCTAACATAATAGTGAGAGTCCAGTCCATAGTGGGGCCAGCAGGAGATCAGGAGACAAGTCAGCAGCACAGAGACGTCCCCAACTGATGCACAGATGAGTGGTCCACCCCGGGTCCCGACTTTGGACAGCTAGCGCGTCATCTGAAATCACTGAATCAGAAAAGAGACGGCAGATCAACTGGTCTAAAAAGGGGGTCTATTCAAAGGCTAGAGTATACAAATGAGTGGGGCTTAATCGCTTCTACTGAGGTAGCATCTCCAACTGTTAGCGGGAGGGCATCCCAGAGTACTGGAGCCCGATCCCAAATGCACACCAGCAGGTACCAGCAGGTACCAACAGGTAAGAAAAGTTGGTTTTGCATGACAGGGCTCCTTTTGACAAGATTATCTCAAAACTAAGTCCGCATAAACAAATCAAAAATGACTTTTCTTCAACTTTGGAATTATGATTGAACTCAAAAGTGAACACCGTGTCCTCTTTAAGATATATATATATATATATATATATATATATATATATATGTATATATATATATATATATACAGGTAAAAGCCAGTAAATTAGAATATTTTGAAAAACTTGATTTATTTCAGTAATTGCATTCAAAAGGTGTAACTTGTACATTATATTTATTCATTGCACACAGACTGATGCATTCAAATGTTTATTTCATTTAATTTTGATGATTTGAAGTGGCAACAAATGAAAATCCAAAATTCCGTGTGTCACAAAATTAGAATATTACTTAAGGCTAATACAAAAAAGGGATTTTTAGAAATGTTGGCCAACTGAAAAGTATGAAAATGAAAAATATGAGCATGTACAATACTCAATACTTGGTTGGAGCTCCTTTTGCCTCAATTACTGCGTTAATGCGGCGTGGCATGGAGTCGATGAGTTTCTGGCACTGCTCAGGTGTTATGAGAGCCCAGGTTGCTCTGATAGTGGCCTTCAACTCTTCTGCGTTTTTGGGTCTGGCATTCTGCATCTTCCTTTTCACAATACCCCACAGATTTTCTATGGGGCTAAGGTCAGGGGAGTTGGCGGGCCATTTTAGAACAGAAATACCATGGTCCGTAAACCAGGCACGGGTAGATTTTGCACTGTGTGCAGGCGCCAAGTCCTGTTGGAACTTGAAATCTCCATCTCCATAGAGCAGGTCAGCAGCAGGAAGCATGAAGTGCTCTAAAACTTGCTGGTAGACGGCTGCGTTGACCCTGGATCTCAGGAAACAGAGTGGACCGACACCAGCAGATGACATGGCACCCCAAATCATCACCCAACCATGCAAATTTTGCATTTCCTTTGGAAATCGAGGTCCCAGAGTCTGGAGGAAGTCAGGAGAGGCACAGGATCCACGTTGCCTGAAGTCTAGTGTAAAGTTTCCACCATCAGTGATGGTTTGGGGTGCCATGTCATCTGCTGGTGTCGGTCCACTCTGTTTCCTGAGATCCAGGGTCAACGCAGCCGCCTACCAGCAAGTTTTAGAGCACTTCATGCTTCCTGCTGCTGACCTGCTCTATGGAGATGGAGATTTCAAGTTCCAACAGGACTTGGCGCCTGCACACAGCGCAAAATCTACCCGTGCCTGGTTTACGGACCATGGTATTTCTGTTCTAAATTGGCCCGCCAACTCCCCTGACCTTAGCCCCATAGAAAATCTGTGGGGTATTCTGAAAAGGAAGATGCAGAATGCCAGACCCAAAAACGCAGAAGAGTTGAAGGCCACTATCAGAGCAACCTGGGCTCTCATAACACCTGAGCAGTGCCAGAAACTCATCGACTCCATGCCACGCCGCATTAACGCAGTAATTGAGGCAAAAGGAGCTCCAACCAAGTATTGAGTATTGTACATGCTCATATT